>NC_068920.1:166092621-166100121 GCF_023091745.1 Budorcas taxicolor | reverse complement strand
AACCCTAACCCTAACCCTAACCCTAACCCTAACCCTAACCCTAACCCTAACCCTAACCCTAACCCTAACCCTAACCTAACCCTAACCCTAACCCTAACCCTAACCCTAACCCCTAACCCTAACCCTAACCCTAACCCTAACCCTAACCCTAACCCTAACCCTAACCCTAACCCTAACCCTAACCCTAACCCTAACCCTAACCCTAACCCTAACCCTAACCCTAACCCTAACCCTAACCCTAACCCTAACCCTAACCCTAACCCTAACCCTAACCCTAACCCTAACCCTAACCCTAACCCTAACCCTAACCCTAACCCTAACCCTAACCCTAACCCTAACCTAACCCTAACCCTAACCCTAACCCTAACCCTAACCCTAACCCTAACCCTAACCCTAACCCTAACCCTAACCCTAACCCTAACCCTAACCCTAACCCTAACCCTAACCCTAACCCTAACCCTAACCCTAACCCTAACCCTAACCCTAACCCTAACCCTAACCCTAACCCTAACCCTAACCCTAACCCTAACCCTAACCCTAACCCTAACCCTAACCCTAACCCTAACCCTAACCCTAACCCTAACCCTAACCCTAACCCTAACCCTAACCCTAACCCTAACCCTAACCCTAACCCTAACCCTAACCCTAACCCTAACCCTAACCCTAACCCTAACCCTAACCCTAACCCTAACCTACCCTAACCCTAACCCTAACCCTAACCCTAACCCTAACCCTAACCCTAACCCTAACCCTAACCCTAACCCTAACCTAACCCTAACCCTAACCCTAACCCTAACCCTAACCCTAACCCTAACCCTAACCCTAACCCTAACCCTAACCCTAACCCTAACCCTAACCCTAACCCTAACCCTAACCCTAACCCTAACCCTAACCCTAACCCTAACCCTAACCCTAACCCTAACCCTAACCCTAACCCTAACCCTAACCCTAACCCTAACCCTAACCCTAACCCTAACCCTAACCCTAACCCTAACCCTAACCCTAACCCTAACCCTAACCCTAACCCTAACCCTAACCCTAACCCTAACCCTAACCCTAACCCTAACCCTAACCCTAACCCTAACCCTAACCCTAACCCTAACCCTAACCCTAACCCTAACCCTAACCCTAACCCTAACCCTAACCCTAACCCTAACCCTAACCCTAACCCTAACCCTAACCCTAACCCTAACCCTAACCCTAACCCTAACCCTAACCCTAACCCTAACCCTAACCCTAACCCTAACCCTAACCCTAACCCTAACCCTAACCCTAACCCTAACCCTAACCCTAACCCTAACCCTAACCCTAACCCTAACCCTAACCCTAACCCTAACCTAACCCTAACCCTAACCCTAACCCTAACCCTAACCCTAACCCTAACCCTAACCCTAACCCTAACCCTAACCCTAACCCTAACCCTAACCCTAACCCTAACCCTAACCCTAACCCTAACCCTAACCCTAACCCTAACCCTAACCCTAACCCTAACCCTAACCCTAACCCTAACCCTAACCCTAACCCTAACCCTAACCCTAACCCTAACCCTAACCCTAACCCTAACCCTAACCCTAACCCTAACCCTAACCCTAACCCTAACCCTAACCCTAACCCTAACCCTAACCCTAACCCTAACCCTAACCCTAACCCTAACCCTAACCCTAACCCTAACCCTAACCCTAACCCTAACCCTAACCCTAACCCTAACCCTAACCCTAACCCTAACCCTAACCCTAACCCTAACCCTAACCCTAACCCTAACCCTAACCCTAACCCTAACCCTAACCCTAACCCTAACCCTAACCCTAACCCTAACCCTAACCCTAACCCTAACCCTAACCCTAACCCTAACCCTAACCCTAACCCTAACCCTAACCCTAACCCTAACCCTAACCCTAACCCTAACCCTAACCCTAACCCTAACCCTAACCCTAACCCTAACCCTAACCCTAACCCTAACCCTAACCCTAACCCTAACCCTAACCCTAACCCTAACCCTAACCCTAACCTAACCCTAACCCTAACCCTAACCCTAACCCTAACCCTAACCCTAACCCTAACCCTAACCCTAACCCTAACCCTAACCCTAACCCTAACCCTAACCCTAACCCTAACCCTAACCCCAACCCTAACCCTAACCCTAACCCTAACCCTAACCCTAACCCTAACCCTAACCCTAACCCTAACCCTAACCCTAACCCTAACCCTAACCCTAACCCTAACCCTAACCCTAACCCTAACCCTAACCCTAACCCTAACCCTAACCCTAACCCTAACCCTAACCCTAACCCTAACCCTAACCCTAACCCTAACCCTAACCCTAACCCTAACCCTAACCCTAACCCTAACCCTAACCCTAACCCTAACCCTAACCCTAACCCTAACCCTAACCCTAACCCTAACCCTAACCCTAACCCTAACCCTAACCCTAACCCTAACCCTAACCCTAACCCTAACCCTAACCCTAACCCTAACCCTAACCCTAACCCTAACCCTAACCCTAACCCTAACCCTAACCCTAACCCTAACCCTAACCCTAACCCTAACCCTAACCCTAACCCTAACCCTAACCCTAACCCTAACCCTAACCCTAACCCTAACCCTAACCCTAACCCTAACCCTAACCCTAACCCTAACCCTAACCCTAACCCTAACCCTAACCCTAACCCTAACCCTAACCCTAACCCTAACCCTAACCCTAACCCTAACCCTAACCCTAACCCTAACCCTAACCCTAACCCTAACCCTAACCCTAACCCTAACCCTAACCCTAACCCTAACCCTAACCCTAACCCTAACCCTAACCCTAACCCTAACCCTAACCCTAACCCTAACCCTAACCCTAAC
This sequence comes from Budorcas taxicolor, assembly GCF_023091745.1. Classification (NCBI taxonomy): domain Eukaryota; kingdom Metazoa; phylum Chordata; class Mammalia; order Artiodactyla; family Bovidae; genus Budorcas; species Budorcas taxicolor. The sequence continues at coordinate 166,097,274 of NC_068920.1, read as the reverse complement.
CCTAACCCTAACCCTAACCCTAACCCTAACCCTAACCCTAACCCTAACCCTAACCCTAACCCTAACCCTAACCCTAACCCTAACCCTAACCCTAACCCCTAACCCTAACCCTAACCCTAACCCTAACCCTAACCCTAACCCTAACCCTAACCCTAACCCTAACCCTAACCCTAACCCTAACCCTAACCCTAACCCTAACCCTAACCCTAACCCTAACCCTAACCCTAACCCTAACCCTAACCCTAACCCTAACCCTAACCCTAACCCTAACCCTAACCCTAACCCTAACCCTAACCCTAACCCTAACCCTAACCCTAACCCTAACCCTAACCCTAACCCTAACCCTAACCCTAACCCTAACCCTAACCCTAACCCTAACCCTAACCCTAACCCTAACCCTAACCCTAACCCTAACCCTAACCCTAACCCTAACCCTAACCCTAACCCTAACCCTAACCCTAACCCTAACCCTAACCCTAACCCTAACCCTAACCCTAACCCTAACCCTAACCCTAACCCTAACCCTAACCCTAACCCTAACCCTAACCCTAACCCTAACCCTAACCCTAACCCTAACCCTAACCCTAACCCTAACCCTAACCCTAACCCTAACCCTAACCCTAACCCTAACCCTAACCCTAACCCTAACCCTAACCCTAACCCTAACCCTAACCCTAACCCTAACCCTAACCCTAACCCTAACCCTAACCCTAACCCTAACCCTAACCCTAACCCTAACCCTAACCCTAACCCTAACCCTAACCCTAACCCTAACCCTAACCCTAACCCTAACCCTAACCCTAACCCTAACCCTAACCCTAACCCTAACCCTAACCCTAACCCTAACCCTAACCCTAACCCTAACCCTAACCCTAACCCTAACCCTAACCCTAACCCTAACCCTAACCCTAACCCTAACCCTAACCCTAACCCTAACCCTAACCCTAACCCTAACCCTAACCCTAACCCTAACCCTAACCCTAACCCTAACCCTAACCCTAACCCTAACCCTAACCCTAACCCTAACCCTAACCCTAACCCTAACCCTAACCCTAACCCTAACCCTAACCCTAACCCTAACCCTAACCCTAACCCTAACCCTAACCCTAACCCTAACCCTAACCCTAACCCTAACCCTAACCCTAACCCTAACCCTAACCCTAACCCTAACCCTAACCCTAACCCTAACCCTAACCCTAACCCTAACCCTAACCCTAACCCTAACCCTAACCCTAACCCTAACCCTAACCCTAACCCTAACCCTAACCCTAACCCTAACCCTAACCCTAACCCTAACCCTAACCCTAACCCTAACCCTAACCCTAACCCTAACCCTAACCCTAACCCTAACCCTAACCCTAACCCTAACCCTAACCCTAACCCTAACCCTAACCCTAACCCTAACCCTAACCCTAACCCTAACCCTAACCCTAACCCTAACCCTAACCCTAACCCTAACCCTAACCCTAACCCTAACCCTAACCCTAACCCTAACCCTAACCCTAACCCTAACCCTAACCCTAACCCTAACCCTAACCCTAACCCTAACCCTAACCCTAACCCTAACCCTAACCCTAACCCTAACCCTAACCCTAACCCTAACCCTAACCCTAACCCTAACCCTAACCCTAACCCTAACCCTAACCCTAACCCTAACCCTAACCCTAACCCTAACCCTAACCCTAACCCTAACCCTAACCCTAACCCTAACCCTAACCCTAACCCTAACCCTAACCCTAACCCTAACCCTAACCCTAACCCTAACCCTAACCCTAACCCTAACCCTAACCCTAACCCTAACCCTAACCCTAACCCTAACCCTAACCCTAACCCTAACCCTAACCCTAACCCTAACCCTAACCCTAACCCTAACCCTAACCCTAACCCTAACCCTAACCCTAACCCTAACCCTAACCCTAACCCTAACCCTAACCCTAACCCTAACCCTAACCCTAACCCTAACCCTAACCCTAACCCTAACCCTAACCCTAACCCTAACCCTAACCCTAACCCTAACCCTAACCCTAACCCTAACCCTAACCCTAACCCTAACCCTAACCCTAACCCTAACCCTAACCCTAACCCTAACCCTAACCCTAACCCTAACCCTAACCCTAACCCTAACCCTAACCCTAACCCTAACCCTAACCCTAACCCTAACCCTAACCCTAACCCTAACCCTAACCCTAACCCTAACCCTAACCCTAACCCTAACCCTAACCCTAACCCTAACCCTAACCCTAACCCTAACCCTAACCCTAACCCTAACCCTAACCCTAACCCTAACCCTAACCCTAACCCTAACCCTAACCTAACCCTAACCCTAACCCTAACCCTAACCCTAACCCTAACCCTAACCCTAACCCTAACCCTAACCCTAACCCTAACCCTAACCCTAACCCTAACCCTAACCCTAACCCTAACCCTAACCCTAACCCTAACCCTAACCCTAACCCTAACCCTAACCCTAACCCTAACCCTAACCCTAACCCTAACCCTAACCCTAACCCTAACCCTAACCCTAACCCTAACCCTAACCCTAACCCTAACCCTAACCCTAACCCTAACCCTAACCCTAACCCTAACCCTAACCCTAACCCTAACCCTAACCCTAACCCTAACCCTAACCCTAACCCTAACCCTAACCCTAACCCTAACCCTAACCCTAACCCTAACCCTAACCCTAACCCTAACCCTAACCCTAACCCTAACCCTAACCCTAACCCTAACCCTAACCCTAACCCTAACCCTAACCCTAACCCTAACCCTAACCCTAACCCTAACCCTAACCCTAACCCTAACCCTAACCCTAACCCTAACCCTAACCCTAACCCTAACCCTAACCCTAACCCTAACCCTAACCCTAACCCTAACCCTAACCCTAACCCTAACCCTAACCCTAACCCTAACCCTAACCCTAACCCTAACCCTAACCCTAACCCTAACCCTAACCCTAACCCTAACCCTAACCCTAACCCTAACCCTAACCCTAACCCTAACCCTAACCCTAACCCTAACCCTAACCCTAACCCTAACCCTAACCCTAACCCTAACCCTAACCCTAACCCTAACCCTAACCCTAACCCTAACCCTAACCCTAACCCTAACCCTAACCCTAACCCTAACCCTAACCCTAACCCTAACCCTAACCCTAACCCTAACCCTAACCCTAACCCTAACCCTAACCCTAACCCTAACCCTAACCCTAACCCTAACCCTAACCCTAACCCTAACCCTAACCCTAACCCTAACCCTAACCCTAACCCTAACCCTAACCCTAACCCTAACCCTAACCCTAACCCTAACCCTAACCCTAACCCTAACCCTAACCCTAACCCTAACCCTAACCCTAACCCTAACCCTAACCCTAACCCTAACCCTAACCCTAACCCTAACCCTAACCCTAACCCTAACCCTAACCCTAACCCTAACCCTAACCCTAACCCTAACCCTAACCCTAACCCTAACCCTAACCCTAACCCTAACCCTAACCCTAACCCTAACCCTAACCCTAACCCTAACCCTAACCCTAACCCTAACCCTAACCCTAACCCTAACCCTAACCCTAACCCTAACCCTAACCCTAACCCTAACCCTAACCCTAACCCTAACCCTAACCCTAACCCTAACCCTAACCCTAACCCTAACCCTAACCCTAACCCTAACCCTAACCCTAACCCTAACCCTAACCCTAACCCTAACCCTAACCCTAACCCTAACCCTAACCCTAACCCTAACCCTAACCCTAACCCTAACCCTAACCCTAACCCTAACCCTAACCTAACCCTAACCCTAACCCTAACCCTAACCCTAACCCTAACCCTAACCCTAACCCTAACCCTAACCCTAACCCTAACCCTAACCCTAACCCTAACCCTAACCCTAACCCTAACCCTAACCCTAACCCTAACCCTAACCCTAACCCTAACCCTAACCCTAACCCTAACCCTAACCCTAACCCTAACCCTAACCCTAACCCTAACCCTAACCCTAACCCTAACCCTAACCCTAACCCTAACCCTAACCCTAACCCTAACCCTAACCCTAACCCTAACCCTAACCCTAACCCTAACCCTAACCCTAACCCTAACCCTAACCCTAACCCTAACCCTAACCCTAACCCTAACCCTAACCCTAACCCTAACCCTAACCCTAACCCTAACCCTAACCCTAACCCTAACCCTAACCCTAACCCTAACCCTAACCCTAACCCTAACCCTAACCCTAACCCTAACCCTAACCCTAACCCTAACCCTAACCCTAACCCTAACCCTAACCCTAACCCTAACCCTAACCCTAACCCTAACCCTAACCCTAACCCTAACCCTAACCCTAACCCTAACCCTAACCCTAACCCTAACCCTAACCCTAACCCTAACCCTAACCCTAACCCTAACCCTAACCCTAACCCTAACCCTAACCCTAACCCTAACCCTAACCCTAACCCTAACCCTAACCTAACCCTAACCCTAACCCTAACCCTAACCCTAACCCTAACCCTAACCCTAACCCTAACCCTAACCCTAACCCTAACCCTAACCCTAACCCTAACCCTAACCCTAACCCTAACCCTAACCCTAACCCTAACCCTAACCCTAACCCTAACCCTAACCCTAACCCTAACCCTAACCCTAACCCTAACCCTAACCCTAA
>NC_068920.1:165947621-166087621 GCF_023091745.1 Budorcas taxicolor | reverse complement strand
GAGCTACCAGGGAAGCTGGCAGAATAGCTGAATCCATTAACCTGTGGAAATTCAATTATCATAACTTTTCCAAACTAACTAAAGAATACTTACTTGCAATCAAGATTACTAGGAGGAATATCAGCAGCCTCAGATATGCAAATGATACCACCTAATAGTAGACAGCAAATAAGAGCTGAAGAGTCTCTTGACGAAGGTGAAAGAAGAGAGAGAAAAGCTGACTGAAAGCTCAGCACGGAAAAGAACTAAGATCATGGCATCTGGTCCCATCACTTCATGGCAAATAGATGGCGAAAAAATGGAAACAGTGACAGACTTTTTTTATTGATCTCCAGAATCACTGCAGACGGTGGCTGAACCATGAAATTAAAAGACATTTGCTCCTTGGAGAAAAGCTATGACAAACAGACAGCATATGTTTAAAAAAGAGACATCACTTGGCCAACAAAACTCCATGCAGTCAAAGCCATGGTTCTCCCAGTAGTCATGTATGTGAGTTTCCAGATGTGAGTTAGACCATAAAGAATGCTGAAGAGAAAGGTGCAACAGAGAAAGCTGAGATGGTTGCATGGCAACACTGACTCAATGGACACGAGTTTGAGCAAATTCCAGGGGATTGTGAAAGACAGGGAAGCCTGGCGTGCTTCCGTCCACGGAATTGCAAGGAGCTGGCTATGAATGAGCAACTGAACATGAACAACACTTAGCTGGAACCTGTACAGAATGAAATTAATGTCGATGCAAACTTTAAAACTTAAACCAACTTACTCAAAAATTTTTATAGACAAATTTTAAATGCAAAACTATTCAAATTTATAGATTTTGTCATACGAATCATGAGCGTTGAGTTTTAACACAACACAGAAAGACAATCCACAAATATAGAGCCAAGAATTTCGTGGACTTTATAAAATTTAAGATTTCTACTCTGTGAAAAGCCATATTCAGAAAATCAATATACAAGGCACAAACTGGAAGAAAAAAATTTTGCAAACACACAGCTAATAAAGACTCTGCCTCAAATATGCAAAGAACTCTAACACAAACAACCCCATTAAAAATAGGCAGAGATATGCACAAACACCTGGCCAAAGATATACACGTAGTATACAAAAATATACTAAACAGCATACACAATTAGACAATTAGAGATTGATACAAGGAGATACCCCTGTGCACCTATTAGGACTCTTGCGCTTTGTTTATCTTGAAATCTTGTGGCTGGGCTGATAATAAAAACTGACACAAGACAGATCAAAAGAGGTAAAAGAAACAAATGCAATTCCCGCACACACAGGTCTCATAGAGATGGAACCTAAGTAGTCAAAACAGGCAGGAAAAAGCACTCGCATATGGAATGATGTCAAAGGAAACAGGAGCCAAAGGAAAAGAAATATCAACACCCAAAACAGAATAAATTAAGCAACCAAAGACTATAGTGCTGGATTATAACCAAAAGCTTAACCTAACTATCCAAGTATCCACACTAGTAAAAATTAATGGTTGCACAGGTATTTTATCAATGAGATTGGATAGAAATCTTTTATTCAGGAAAGTTCCAGAGAGTTGATGGGATTAAATTGAAATCTCAGGAGATGAGACCAGAGGCCAAGCCAGGGATCTGACTAAATGGCTGGGCCGCCCTGCAGGATTATCAGGAATCCCAGCCTTTGCTGGCAGAACTACATGAGAGCAATGCCCATTATTTTCATGGAGTCATTGCTGACCCTCAGGAATCCCCCTGAGGAAGGGACTTTCAAAGTTGAATTATTCCTTCCAGAAAAATACCCAATGGCAGCGCTTAAAGCGCATTCCATGACCCAAAATTATCATCCTACTGTAGACACGTTGGGAAGAATCTGTTCACATATTCGGAGGGACAAGTGGCCCCCAGCACTGCAGATCCACACAGCTCTGCTGTCGCTCCAGGCTTTGTTAAGCGCTCCCAGTCCAGTGATCCGTTAGTGAAGATGGAGCAGAGCAGTGGGAGACCAACGGAGCCCAAGCCGCACAGACAGCTGAGCACAGACTGGGCTATACGCCGTGAACAGCGTTTGAACTGACCTGATCATCAAGTGCCTCACTTCTCCTGTTGTGCCAAGATTTCCTTTTTTTTTTTTTTTTTTTTTTTTTTGGCATTTAATGAACACAGAAGCATTACAGAATAAAAACCTAGACATCTTCAGTCCTTTGGTGATTAAATGTACATTAGCAAATCTATGTCTTGTCCTGATACACGGTTGTAAAGCATGAACAGAGCCTAGAAGTATCACATGGATTGTTGCAAAACATTTAAAAGCAGTGGCCCTCTCTGCTTCTATTCATTTCCCCCGACATAGTGTAAGTACAAAGCACTGGAAATGAACGGGGCCTCCCAGCTGGTGCTAGTCATAAATAACCCACCTGAGAATGCAAGAGACTTAAGAGCCCAGGGTTTGATTCCTGGGTTTGGAAGGCCCCTGGAGGAGGCATGGCAACCCACTCCAATTTTCTTGCCTGGAGAATCCCTGGAGAATCTCTTGGGAGAATCCTCTCCCAAGACGGAGGAACCTGGTGGGCTCTAGTGCATAGGGTTGCAAAGCGGTGGACACAACTGGAGCAGCTCCACATGCACGCGCTGCAGATGGCATAGCTGTCAGGGTCAGCTGCAGCAGCATGGGAACTTTCTTTACTTTAGTGTCTTTTTCTTTGTCAAGGGGAAGGTCATTTTATTTCCATTTTATGGACTCCTTTCCACATTTTTATGGTACTCGAAGTTCATTTGTTAAAAGCAGCTAACCAGTTCTTTAGAATACGCTCTCTAGCTTCATTTTGATGTCATAGGTGGACAAGTTTGATTGTTTGAACCAAAAGGGGAACATTAACGTCACAGCCATTGTGACCCTGCTGCCAAGCGTAGGATCCTCCCTTCAAGAAAAAGCTTGTGACCATTTTCATGGCCTATTTGGAAACTTCTGTAAACCGTATGTTTTAGCAAAATATTTTTGGCTATTCTATTTCCAAAATAAATAAATAGATAGGAATCTCATATGCAGGAGAATTTTAAATACATGATAGACACATTCAGCCATCCATCAAGGGAGTGGCACTACAAGCCCTCTCCTGAAGTGTGGGCTCTACATAGTGACTCTCCTATGAAGGTCACTGAAAAAAGAAAAGTCTAAGAAACTGTCAAGGACGAGGAAAGTTAGAGAGTCCTGATGACTACATATCATGTGGTACCATGGATGGAAGCCTGGGACAGAAAAAGCTTGAATGAAAGTGTGGGTCACAGTCGTGTTCAACTCTGTGCGACCCCCACCAGGCTCCTCTGTCCATGGAATTCTCCAGGCAAGAATACTGGAGTGGGTTGCCATTCCCTTCTCCAGGAGATCATCCCTACCCAGGGATCAAACTCACATCTGCATTGCAGGCGGATTCTTTACCATCTGAGCCACTAGGGATGCCCATAGTAAGGTATCACTATTTGTTCATTAGTTGTAAGAATTAGATTAAAAACATTAAACAGAGGAGAAAATAAAAATCAAATAAGAGAAACCTATGGTATCACAATGGCAACCAAGAGGAAACGAGTGATTTGCTAGTGAAAACACACATTGACATGATGAGCTCTAAAATACAGGAGATACAAACCGACTAACTCCCCCCCTGGTTCTCCTCTCATTATTCTGGGATTTTATGCTCCTGGGACAGGGAAGGTGCAGAACACCTCCAAACAGCAGGTGTCCGGCAGGCCCCCTAAGATCCCAGCCCACCCAGTGTCTTCACCTCCCCCAGATGTGCCCCCACCCAGTGCAGACACCATGCGGAGGGAGACTCAGAGAGTATCGATTGCTGTGAGTCAGCGAGGACTTTTCTGACCCCTAGGGACTGGACATGCTTCCGAAGTAAAATAATTAAATATATTTTAAATGGTAGAAATAAAGTAGTATTTTTAAGTGGCAAGTTGAAGAGCGGGCTCAGACCTGGCAGGTCAAGACACTCACACACTCACAGCATGACCTGCTGTCTCTCCAACCCTTTGTCCTGCTAGATGACTTTGGGGGGCCCCATTCACAGGCACGTTTTCACTCACTGTCTCTGGGGCCTCCAGCGACTCCAGGCTGACACCACTCACCGTCCATGCTACTAGAAAAGGTTTCTCCTTCCCTTGTGTTCCGTGGACAGCTATGGCTTTAAATGCCATTGGTCTAACTTGGGTCATATTATCATCTTTGAACCCATCAGAGCACCCAGAGGACGGAACCTAGGATTGTCTAAATGTGGATTATATGGCCATCTTCAAGGTGGGTGGAACGTGGGGTCAGCTCTCTGAAAACACTCATAGTAGAAGCAGGTGAGAAGTTCCCTAAGGAGAGCTGAGGCTCCGGGCTTTGACTCAGGAACACGCTGGCTCAAGGAAAGCAGCAGCCTCCACATCAGTGACAGCCCTGGAGCAGCTGTGGGACGCGAGGGCCACGGGAGGAGGGCTGACTGAGGGTCCAGAGCTGCAGCCACCCGTCCAGCGCCCTTGTAGTCGGCCCTCCCATGATAGCAAGAAGCCCTCCACTTGCAAAAGGCACAGGCCTCTCTCACGTCCCTTTTGGTGGGCGCCTGGGAGCCACACCTGCCCCCGGCCGCATCGCGCACCCAGCCCCCACAAGCAATGCTGCGCCTTTATCCAGTCTCCTCCCTCTCTTACAAAGAGCAGAGACTCCTTGCTCAGTGAAGCAGTCGGAGGCTCAAGGGTTGCTCCATATCACGGAATCCAGGACTGGCAGCTCTCGGAGCCCACATGCGTGCAGGTGGTTCCCCGAGACCAGGCAGCCTCAGCGAGAACCTCCCCTGAGGAGGCACAGCTGCCCCCATATCTTCGAGTCGTGATGAGGATGAGTATCAAAATCTGTGACACCTGGCAGGCCAAAGGATTGCAGGGCTGTGGTCTGCTGGACGGTTGTTGTGAACGAGGACACACAGATGTTTAGGGTCCTACTGCCTCTCTTGGCAGGCTACAAGGCTGTGAGAGGGAGGCCCTTTTCTCAGCCACATGGATGCTGGACACGGAAACATCCCGAGGGCTTGTCCACACTGCCCAGGTAGCTGTTCAATGGCCCAGAAGCACGGTCAGCTCGGTAACTGGCTACAAAGGCTTGACAGGGACCAGGATCACCTGAGCAGGTAGGCCACAGTTGACTGAACGGTCAGAGGTCAAGGCTGCCCTGAGACTTGATGTCTATTGACGCCCACTCTAACGGGGCACGGGATGCCTGTGGTCCCAGAAGAGCCCCACAAGCACTCGGGAGGCAGCACCTGAGGGCTGGTCAGTCACTGCACCAAGTTCTGTATAAATTCACACATGACCATTGAGTGCCCTCAGTCGGGCCTGTGCTGGGCCTGGTGCTGTCCAGCCCGAGTGGGGCAGGCACTGCCCTCCCCAGGCCACATGGTGGGAGGAAACCCTGTGGACAATACCAACCTGCTGAGGCCCTAACAGCCGCTGACCCAGGCTGAGCTGGACTTGACACTGTCGGCGACCAGAACAGACATTTCATTCTTCTGCCCCAGATTTCAGGACTCAGAAGTAGACGACCAGCGCTCCAGGTCAACCCCCACCTCCACAAGCAACCCAGGGAAAGTCCTGTTCATCCCAGAGGCCTCAGAGTTAGGGAGGAGAGGGAAAGGGGGCCTGGGCAAGTTATGCCTAACCCCAACATTGTTACAGCAACTCAAACACCCACATCTCGACCATTAACCCTAACACTAATCCTCTAAGCCCATCCTCCTACCTCTACACCTAAACCCTAATACTCCTTAATCCCTTACCCCGAGATACTGGACTGAACCCCTAAAACCCCAACCCTGACCCTGACTCAGACCATCTAACCTAACCCCTGACCTCTAACATGCATCCTTCCACTCTGGCTCCCCAAAACCTCATCCTCTTACTGTTCCCTCTAATTCTGTCCCTGACCTCCAAACCCTGATCCTGACCCTACCTTCTAACCTTGAGCACTGAGCCTGAATCTCTGAACCTTACACTATCCCTAACCCTAACCTCGGACCTGACCGTTGTCCTACACCGCCCTTGACTCTAAACACAGGCCCATATCAGAACAGGCTAAAAATCTGAACCCTGCTCCGATCCCTTTTCCCAGCATAATCAGAACCTTAATGTTTATTTTTCTGTGAACCTAACACTGCTCATGTATGTCTTTTCTAAATGAACTCTAAACTGAACAAAATCTTAATTTTTACACCCACATAACCCTATATTGTTAGTGGTCATATGGACAAACCCTTTGCCTATATCTAATCCCAAACCCTAACTCTTAACCCTAACTCTCTCAAACCTAACTCAAACCTAACACTGTCACTCTGACCTCTAACCACTAATGTAGCTAACCCTAACCCCAAACCTCAGCCAATGCCTGCTCATCCCCAACCTGAACCTACACACCACTATATTCCTAACCCTAAAAGATAACCACATCCCCTCTTAAGGCCTAACCCTGGCTCTCCCAGCCACAGGCCTACCTTGATCCCCACCCCGAAGCTGAGCTAACCCTTGCATCTTAACCAGGCCCAGAGCAAGTTGAAGAGGTTTCAGCCTCTTCTGAGCTCTGCTCACTGCGCACTCAGCCACATGCCCACAGGGACAGCTCATGTGTCAGCCTCCACAGCCCCTGCATACATCATCCAGCAGCATGGTGGGGTTTTGTTTTTCATTTTTTGCTAAGTTTTATTTTAATCCAAGGACTTTGCTTCATACAAAATGTCATTGTAGAAACAACAGCAGAATCCAAAGTGTGGCTGATAAATATTCCTCAGGCAGCAAACTAGTCGGTCACAGAGTTTTTTTAAAAGTGAGTCCCAGCTGTGTTGCATGGTCGGGAATTCTCTTTTTTAACACTGTTCTTAAATATAAAGTTTTGCAACAAACCTTTGATTTATATCAAATATAATTAAAAATTAACAAATGAATACATTGTATCAAAAAGTACGAAGATATACATTTCATGCACATACTGGAATATATGTATATATGTATATATTTTACGTGCACACATAACTTGTTCAAACTACAGCCACTGCTTGACTGGTTCCAGGTGCAGACAACTGGTGGATGCATTTCAAATTTGGCAACTCGCTATGAGACTTTGAGGGAAATGAGATAGTTGAGAAGAGACAGCACAGAAACAAAACACAGAGTTGGGAAAACAAGACACAGTCTCCCCCGCACTCGCTGTCATTTCACCACTTCCAGGGTCTGGAAGGGTCCAGATAGACCAGCAAAGCTGTGTGGGACTAGCAAAGTGGATTCTCTGCCCAGTATGGCCTGGGGAAGCAGCTATGGTTCAGCACAGAATGAATACATTCAAAATAACATGGGCTGGGGGGACCAGAGACGAAGCATCAGTACCAAGATGCACATCCTTCTGCTTTGCAACCGGAGCCAGCGACCACATGCACAGTCGGCGATTCTGGCTTTCGCTGTATTCCAGTGGAGTAAAATACTCTGTTATCTTAAAGTTTCAGAGTGTTGTGCCTTCGAGTAAGGAAATTCTAAAAAATGGTTTGGTCACAATCATGCTGAAACCCTAGAACAGGTGGCGGTCTTGTGTGTTTTATCTCTGTTAAACGTGTGTCTTTTGTTGCATAGCCCTATGGGTTAACGGCATCCACTCACTGGGACACACAGACACGCACACGCACATCACACACCCAGTTTCTTCAGGAGAATCACGGGGTGAAAGCCAATGGGAACACTCAAGCGATCCAGCAGAGATCCTCTCACACTTCAGAACGCGGAGCACACGCCAGAGCCGGCTCATCTCGATGCTCCCTTCGCTCACGGAGCAGAGGGCCTCCCCGTGCTTTGTGGACCACGTCCCCACTGCGGCCTGTTTTGAACGTGGCCCTGAGACTGCACTTCCTTATGCTGCCTGCTTCCCCGTGTCCCATGCCAGAGCCAGCGGGGGCTCAGACGCCCAGCACAGCAGCCGCAGCCGAGCTGCTCCTGCACCCAACCTCCAGCCTCGGTTCAGCGTGGTTCCCACCTGCCCTCATCTGCTCAGACCTGGGCACTTCTGCCCCCGCGCGCCATCTCCCCCTCTGCACCAGCCTCTCCCCAGTGAGCCTTCCGTGGAGAGAAACTTGCACAGCTACAGAGATTGCACCCCGCATCCCTGAGAATTGAGTGGAGCACAGACTGATCGCCCACACGGGCATCTCTCCACACACCCTGCAGCCTCTCTACCGGTTTGAGGGAAAGGGGCGACAGCCACTTCACCCCAGCTACGACCAATCTACTGGGCGTTTTCTGCATGTTCTCCAGTACGTCCGCCTTCTACTCAGCTGCTGTTTGGAATAGTCTCCACAAAGCCCGCTTGCGGTGATGGGCCCCTGGGAGCCTGTGTGAGGGGCTCGGAGGTCAGGCACTTGGTCGAGAGCAGCGGGAGCTGGGTGGTCCTGTTGGCCGCTTGTACTGGACACAGAGCATCTCCTCGAGCAAGCCAGGAACACACGTCCTGAAAGGCTGAGCTCCTCCTACAGGCTGGATGTTTTACTGCTATGTTACTGTTCCCTTCCCCATTATTCTGGTTGTTTATTTTTTGACTGAGTACATAGAGTCGACAGAAGAGTGTAGGGTGTTGTGACTAAAAACCGAAACCAACACCGAGAATGTTGTCCAGGTTTGGTCCCTGTGAGGGCTGGCTGTCGGGAGAGGGCCGTGTCTGCGCACGTTTCCAGTGCTTTCTGCCATTTCAGGCACGAAGGGCGCCCGGACTGTTGGTGTGAGGGTGCTGACGAGACCTGCTCCGTTTACCACTGACTGTCCTGAGGTCTCACCTGCTCCTCTGTTCCACACATTTGGATAAAAGATGACCCCTATGAGATTCAGACTTCCTACGGAATGGTCCCAGCACACACCCTGGATGCTGGGTTCTTCACCGGGTCCCCCCCAGCACACACAGCCACGTCCTGTGCGGGGTCTGTGCCGAGACCCAGGGAGGCAGCGTGGGAGGGGTGGAGAGGGAGCAACCTCCCGCTACTAACCGCTCGTCCCACTGGAGGAGGAGAGACGGGGCAGGCCCTCCTCCCAGGGCTGCTGCCCACCTCGGTGCCCCGAGCGCCCCCGGGGCCCAGCACGGATGATAAAACTCATCACCTGGACGCGCCCGCCGGGCGGTGCGGCTAGCACCAGTGGTCTTGGTCAGGGTGGTGGTAGCTGTGCCGCCCCCGGCCGCCCCCGCCCGAGCTGAGCCCCAGAGTGCAGTGGTAGCCGTTGGGCACCCGGCGGAGGGGGTGGGACTGCGAGGTCAGGGAGGACACGTAGGAAGTCCGGGAGGAGCGGCCTGAGTTGGTGGCCACGGCCTCCTCGAAGGTGAGCGTGTCCTCAGGCTGGGTGCGGGCTGCAGCCTCGCTGTCCAGACGCTGCCCCAGGTAAGGGTCGGAGCCAATCCGGGAGCTGGGGGCCAGGGGCTGGCTGAGGGGGTCTCTCTGGAGCAGGGCGTTGTGTTCCGAAAGGCCACGGCTAAGCCGGCCGGGGGAAAAGGCAGGGAGGCTGGTCTGAGCCCCGGCAAAGTGGACAGGCGAGGAGTTAGCCGTTTTATAGGTGATGCTGGGACGGGGGGTCAGCGGGGTCTGGGGGAGCTGCCTCCGCCCGCCGCGGCCAGGGGTGCTAGCACCAGATGTTGACAGCAGGGGGCTCCCGTTCACGGAGCCACTACCCTGCAAGAAAACGGGACAGAGGAAACCCGAATCAAAGGGCTGGGAGCACAGGTGGGTGAGATGCACGCGGGCGGCCCCAGGAGGGTGGGAGGGCAGTGCCAGCAGGGGCTGGGCACGCACAGGGCCAGGGAGGAGGAGAGCACAGCCCAGCCCATCTCAGGCGGGCAGGGGAGAAAGAAGGCACTGGGGAGCAGGAGGGCCAAGGCCCCGCCAGGCAGGATGGACAAGCCAGGAAGCCAGGAGCAGGCTCTGGCCTGGGAACCAGGACAGGAGAGAGCTCCCTCCTGGGGCCTGAGGGAATGGGGTGCGGGTGGGAGCACGGGGGGACTCCCGGGGCCCACGTACCTGTCTCGGGGGTCCTGGCTCCTGCCCAGCAGTGGGCGACGTGGGATGGCTGCTGAGAGAGGGCTTGGGCTGTGGGGGCTCACGGCCCCCAAAGCGGTCACAGGAGTAGAAGCGCTGCTTCTCAGAAGACGAGGAGGAAGGCTGCCTTCGCTCCTGGGACCGGCCCCGCTCCTGCCTGCGCTCCCGCCGGCAGCCTGCTGCCCCATCCCCTGGGGGCGGCGGGGGGCCCGGCCCCGCGCTGCTGTAGGGTGCTGGCCAGGGGAGAATGGAAGTCAGCCGAGTGGCTGGGGTGGGGGGGAACACAGACCTTACCCAGGCCTGGTTCCTCAGGGCCAGCAGGGTTCCCAGGGAAAGGTGGGAGGTGGTCCTGTCTCCACACTCAGGGTTGCCCGTGGGGTCATGAGTTACAGAAGGGAAGAAGATCTCACAGGGATTCTTGGACCCCAACTGGTGCCACCACCCCTCGAGAGCCCCCTCGCACGCACCGCCATCTGTGTCTGCAGACAGGCTGGGCCCCTTCTCCAGGGACTTCTGCTTCCGGTCCCTGCGGCGATGGCAGCGGTGGTGGTGGTGGGGGGCGGCCTGGCTGGCCGGAGCACGGTCCAGGGCCGCGTTGCACAGATGAGCCATGTGGGGCCTCTGGGGTGCCAGTGTGGAGATGGAGCGCTTCATGGGGCTGGCATCTGGGGGTGGCTGTGGGTGGGGACATGGGTGGGCTCACAGCCTGAGAGTGGGGTCCAGCCTCCAGGCAGCAGCCATGCCGTGGGTGCTGGTGGACCACAGGACACATCCCATTGGGAGGAATGGGCCTGGGGCTCCATCCCTGAAGCAGGGGTATCTCCCCAGACAGGGCAGGCTGAGCCCCCAGGAGGGTGGGAATGGGGGAAGGATGGTGCCTAGGAGGGCCTGGCCTGGGGAGGACCACGGGGGGTCTGGGGTTCAGGGACCGTGAGGCCTTTCCCTCTCCCTGGAATACTCTTCCCCACCTGAGATCCACCCTTTCTTCAAAAGCACCCTTTGCACAAGTTGCCATTCATGTGTCTGTCTTTCCCAGGCCAGGTGAGGCCCAGGTGGCCTCTGGGCCTCAAAGTCCCTACGGGACAGGGAAGGTGCTGGGAAGAGGGGCTGCTGGCCTGGCTGGAAGGGCCCCAGATGGGACCCACAGCTGCCTTGGCAGCCGTGGCCGACTACTCTGCCAGCCCTCTGTCCCTCCAGGACTGTGAAGCTGCTCCTCCAGGGCTGAAACCAAGACCCGTGGAAATGTACTCACCCGCAGCCACCGTCAAGGTCAAGCGCCATGGAGGGAGAAGAGGCACCAACGTGGCACCAAGGGGAGGTGGCCAGGCCAGGAGGGCACTGAGCAGTGGGCAGAGATGGGCTGGGAGGGGCTGGAAGGGGCGTGCTCTGCCTAGGGACTCAGCCCACAGTGCACAGCCTCAACCCAGGGGCTTCCCTTCCAGGCTGTCCAGTGTCCCAGAGAAAGAACAGGGCCACCCCCTGAAAGGGGACAGGGTGGCTGCAGGAGGCATTGATTTCTGGGGGAGGGGCAGGGCGCAGTGGGGGAGAGGTGTGTCCCAGAGAGGAGGAAAGGCTAGGTCAGGGCCACGGGGCCACCTGTGGGCTGCAGGCCTTGGTGCCCAGACAGGCGCTGAGCACAGTGGGCAGTGAGGACGCTAAATGGCCTGACAACACCTCCAGAGGGTTTCCAGCAGGGCTGAGGGTGTCCTGGACACAGTGCATTTGGGAAGCTTCACCCCAGCAAAGCCCGCCCGTGGGATGCAAGCTCCTCCATGCCAGGTCTCCTCACCTCCAACCCCCTCCCACAGCCCCAACCCTCCCAGACCACCCACCTGAGTCTCTGCTGCCAGGCGGGGCATGGAGGCTGCTCGGCCCTGGCTCTCCAGCCCGGGTTGGGGCTCCCCGTCAGGGCCTCTCAGGGCCATGCTCTGCATCTGGACGTCCACAGCCTGGGGGTACAGCAGCCCCCCAGTCACACCCACCCCATCCCACTCTCACTTCCCCCACCTCCCGGCCTCAGCCCACACGCTGCTCTCACCCGCCCTTACCCACTCTCACCCAACCCCCACCTCGGCCCCCAGCCCTGAGAGCTCTCACCGGTTTTCCTGTCTGCACCACCGGGATCTCTGTGGAGTGGCCACGCTCCAGGGGTGTCCTCACCTCGCAGGGTACCTCCTGGGTCCTCTGAGTGCCCCAGGAGACAGACTCCTTGATGCCGCCCTCTTGGGTTTGTCTGTGGAGGACAGGGGATCATCCTGTTGGCCTGGAAGCCCACGGGCCATAGAACCTGGCTCCCACCCAGAACCAGGCTCCACCCTGCCAGGAACCTCCACTTTGACCCTGTTCTGGGCTAAAGGAGCCCAGAGGGATGAGACCCCTTGCGCACGGCCGCTCCCAAGTGGAGGCACAGCAATAGCCTCACCAGGAGGTACAGGCCCAGCGGACCCCTCCACGGCTCAGAGTGGACGGGCAGAGAGGAGACCCTGACATGGGGCAGCTGGCCGACACAGGGCTCACCTGTGTGCTGGAAGCGGAGGTCGTCCACAAGGACAAGGCCACACGCACACACGCGGAGGCACCCAGCCTGTGCTGCAGCTCACCAGCCCTGACAGCCAGGGCCGCCCCTACGCCCCGATCTGAGCTTTTCCACCCTGATGTCACCTTTGGTGAGACCGCCTCTGGAGGCCCTCCCAGCACACGCAACCTGCCTGCCTGCCCTCACCCTCTCAGTGTGTCAGTATGTCTCCCACATGGCCCAGCATTTGCCTGGGTTTCTGCTTGCTCTCGCGTTCAATGAAGCATCACATACATTCTCCGTCACCCAGGTTGAGTGGTAACAATCACACTCTGAGCTTGGAGGTGAAGCCTGATCACCTCAGCTGGCCACACGAATGACCTGACCCACCATCGCTGGGGTTTCTGAGAACACCCTTCCTCTTCCCAGGTTGCAAGCACCTCCCCTGTGCAGTGCGTCTGGGGCTGCTGCAGCCTCGGGAGAGGCTGACCCCCGAGGGGAAGCACAGCCAGCAGGACAGACGCTGGCCCCAAGGCTTAGTCACCCCTGAGGCCACACCATGCTGAGGCCAGGCAGGCACTGATACCACCCGTCAGAGGGCTCAATAAATGCCCCCACTGCCTGGCCCCAGTAGACTGGGCCCTCTCTCGCATGCAACAAAAAGCAATGGTAACTGATTTGTGCAGACATTATAACCACGGGGAAAGTGACACTCATTCTCCTGAACCGAAAGCTCAGCTCAGATCAATCTACAAAGACACTGCCCCATCCCATCCCCTCCAACACACACATGTACACTCAGGATCCACTGTTTAAGTGCGCAGATGGGATCTTAACCAATATGGAGAAAGGCCACTGTCCCCGGGGCCCACGGGCACTCTTCCGGAGCGTGGTTTTCCTCTGGGAGTGTTCCCACTTGTGCTCAGGTTCTCCCGGTGTCCTACGGCGTGCCCACCTCTGGGCTGGGCCTTGCACTACCACCGCCTGCCCCCCATGCCCCCAGCTTGGGCCTGGCACGTGACTTGCCGCAGCCAGCAGGGCACAGGGGGAGGCCTGAGAGCCCGCGGCCTGCACTTGCCCTCGGGCTGCTCTCTGGCCTCGCAGTGCAGACACGCCCAGGACCCAGCCGCCCTGACCCGGGACCAGGTCTGCTGCTCTGCCAGGCGGGCTCCCTAAACACGGCAGTTTGTTCCTCAGCAAAAGCCACATGGCTACCGGCCCGTGAACCCGAACTCGGCTTCAGAACAAGTGTCCAAAACATACACAGGAGAAGAAGCTGGGAGCCCTCGCCATGCCTGCTGCTGACCTTGCTGCTCTCCAGGACAGCAGACAGGTGTGAGGCCCACCCTCGGCCCCTGCCAGTGAGGCAGAGCACATCTTGTTTGGGCTCAACAAATGAGATGCTTTGGCCAATGGGATATTAGCAGATGTAGGACCCCTGGCCTGGAGGGCAGCTGAGAGAGTCTTGCCCTCTAGTGCAGTTCAGCCTCGCACCACCTTCTGCCCCTCGGCCAGAGTCCCATGGTGATTGCTATTCTATATCACTTGGTTTTGCGGTCATTACCAAGAATTACTGAGGCTCAGTACCAAGAGTTACATGACATGGCAGGATCTTACCAATTTGGCTACAAAATGCAGACATCGAATGGAGGGACACCCTTGGTGGTCAAGTGGCTAAGACTCTGAGGTCCTGATGCAGAGGGCCTAAGTTCAATCCCTGGCTGGGGAGCGAGGTCCCCCGTGGCACAGTGAAGAATCTGCATGCCGCAGCTAAGACGCAGCGTGAGTCGTGCTCCGCTGCTCAGCTGTGTCTGACTCTTTGCAACCCCATGGACTTGAGGGTCTTCCCAACCCAGGGATGCAACCCATGTCCCCTGCACTGGCAGGACTCTTCACCACAACTCGACGTGGGGTACCCGAGGCCTCGCACAGCCAGACAATTATATGTGCACATGTAGAACTGAAGTGGGGATCTGAGGGGGAAAGTCCCTTAAAGAAAGATGGAAACGCTAAATGGCCATTACCAAACAGTGGTGAGAAGCTGAAGTGGAAACAAAAGCTTCTGAATGGTCTGCAGGCAACAAAGGCCAGTGAGGAAGCAGAGGGGAGCCTCCACCTGACAGAGAAACAGGAGCACACAGCGGGAGGCACAGCTGGGACACCCGGCTGTCTCACCCAGGCGCCCCCGGGGCCGGAAGAGCACCTGCCTGTTGCAATAGGAGTGAGCTTCAGACCAACCACAGAACCAGCTCTGGTGGCCACCTGGACCAGCTGGACCCACAGTAAAGCCAGCTGGTGGCAGTGGGTGCGGGTGGGTGGCGATGAGACCCGAGGGCTCCCTGTCCTGGAGCACTGCCGCAAGGAGCCCCGCGCACCCCGGATGGACGCCGGAGCAGCAGCAGGGAGAGCAGGTGGACCCCGGGGAGCCCTGCCCTCCTCCCGTCCCCGCCCTGCACCTGCCGGTGGCACTCACATTGCCCCACCGTTGCTGAGGGAGGCCGAGCTCTTCTGCCGAAGGAAAACACGGGCTCCTCGGAGCACAGCCGGCTGAGTCTGCTCCAGCGTGGCCTTCAGGGGGTGGAACAGGGACACGGGGCCCATCTGCAGAAGGACATGGGGAGGGGTCTCTGAGGCCTGGCAGGCACAGTGGACAAGGGCGCCACCATGTTCAGCTACCTGCCTGGACCCCCCAGCACGGGAAGGGGATCCTTGGGCCTGCCCGGTGCCCATCAGGAACCCCTTCCCAACTAGGCCTGTAAGTGACTTCAGGAGAGTCCTTTCATTCCTTCGGGCCTCAGCTTCCCTTCCTACACAATTCGGGGACTGGACATCATCATCAACTTGGACTGCCTGGCAGAGACCACCAGAGTTGAAGGTTGAGAAGAATGCGGATATTTCGGGGCTGGGGTGTGGGCACCAGCCACCTCACATGCCAGGGATGGATGTCCTGTAAGCTCTGCACACCAGACAACTTTAGAGATGAGAGTCTACACACGCTCGCTCAAGGTCTGGGCTGTGATGAAGTCGTCATCTTTGGAGGATGACCTCTGGAAGACAGACCCCAAACCACCCCACTCAGAGGCGAGTGGGACCCTCATGACACTGGGCTGTCGGGGGCCCTGCCTGTGTGCCCCTCCCAGAGGACCTCAAGTACTCTTCAAAGCAGCAGCACTGCCTGCGGCCTCCGTTTTCAGCCCGCATCTCTGCCCTGGACATGACTAGCTCTCCACACGAGGAGCTCCCTCACAGCAGCAGGCAACCAATCAACAGGAGCACAGACTGGGTGGGGCTCCTGACTTTGGGGGCTGGTGAGGCAGCCACAAGAACCTCTCATCTTCCTCTTACCGCTGCACTTTCTCCAAGAAGGGGCCGGGTCCCCTCTGCTGCCAAACAACAGAAGGTGCCAGAGTCTCAGGGTTACTTTTGGGACTCCTGGAAACTGGTACCTGGGCCAGGCCTCCAGGAGCTTGGTGCATCTGGTCTCTGGTGATTTTGTTCTGCTTGTAGAAGTCGAATATCATCAGAGCTGCGTACACCTTCCCCACCGTCATCTCGTCGGCTGGAGAGCACGACAGGCAAGGGAGGGAATACAGAGAAAGGGGACACGCGGGGAGGCTGGGTAAAGACTCCTGGCCCCGAGGACGGGAGCTACACCGATCCTCCCCAGGCCCCGCCATGCTCCACCCAGCAAAGCGCAGCTCAGTCTAACCCCAGATGCCATCCTGGCTGCTCCAACTGTAGGAGTCTCCTTTCCATTTCCCTGGATTTTCTGCAGGGAAGTCCCCACATGAAGAGTGTGGGTGACTCTTCTCAATGGAATATGGCCTTGGTATCTCCTCCCACAGCCCCTGTGCACCCACCGTGGAGACCAGAGTTTTGGGCTATCAAGGAGGTTGAGCCCTCCTCTCCAAGGAGACTCAACAGTTGCCCTCACCTAGGACTCTCGGCTCTGCCTCTGAGTGGGACATGAAAGGGGCGGGCAGGGTGAGTTTCTCACCCTACTTACGTTTATGGGGTGGCACCAGTAAGTCCAGGGTCTTCTGGGGCAGATTGGCCCACACAGAGGAAATCTCCTTCCTCAGCTCTGCGTCGCACTGATGCTGCTTCGTGCCAGCTGGGGCAGGACAAGGGTGGGGAGGGGGGAGGGCTGTTAGGAGCCATCCCTTAGCCCCGCAGGGCAACAGGCAGAGGTGGGTAGGGAGAGACCTGATCCTGGGGGAAAGTTGCTGGGTAAGAAGCACTGCCCTGAGGGCTGGTCAGACAGCTCCCAGTCAAAATGTGTCTAAAGAGGTGTGGTGCTGAGCGAGGGCGCATGGGCAAGCAGGAGTGATGGGCAGGAGTGGGGAGGGGAAGGGACGCCTCAGTGTCCCAGCCATTCATTCATCATTCCATCACATTCACTGAGCACCTACCAAATGACAGGTGCTGTTCTAGATGACGGAACAAAAACAAAAGAAACTGCCCTGAGGAATCACACGATTTTAACCTACAGTAGCAATAAGTTGAAAATCCAGTGAGTTGGACACAGGAGAAACCAGGAGGGAGGGATGGGAGCTGTCAGGAGGGCTGCAGTGTGGACAGTCAGGAACGTGTTCACAGGACCCTGGAGACAGAGGCGGCCAGGGAGCCAGCAGGGCAAGGCCGCGGCTGCAGGAGCAGACGTGCAGGCGGGGCTGCTGGAAGAGGAAGCGGAGAGGGACGGTGCGCTCTGATCTTACTTTCTTCAAGCATCACGGTTACTAAGATACGACCGTCTATAAGAACATCCTCCTTGTTAGCTCCTCCACTCTGTGACGTGCACCCAACCGTGGATTCACCGCAGTTCAGGCAGGAGCGTGGCACTCCTGCCCAACTCCCTCCGCACCCTTTGTGTTCCACCCCTTCAACCCCATCCAGGGCCCTGGCATCACCAACGTGTTTTCTCTTTTATTTCAACTTCTCGGAACATCATACAGATGGCATCACATAATACGCTGGCTGTCGAATCTGACCTTCCACCCTGCACGATGTGTCTGAGACCCACCCATGCCAACACGCCAGCGACCTCTTCCTCAGCTGCTGAGTGAGAACCGTCTCATCACAAAG
The DNA here is from genome assembly GCF_023091745.1 of Budorcas taxicolor. Lineage (NCBI taxonomy): Eukaryota > Metazoa > Chordata > Mammalia > Artiodactyla > Bovidae > Budorcas > Budorcas taxicolor. The sequence continues at coordinate 166,069,947 of NC_068920.1, read as the reverse complement.
AAACACCAGTTTGCTTATCTGCCACCGCCTGGTTGACACCTGAGTTGTTTTCAGTTTGGGGTGATTATGAACAAAGCTGCAGACAGTAGCACAGAGGTTTGTGGGTGTGTGTTTTCATGTCATCCCCCTTAGGCAGGGGGTGGCTGGGCCCCATGATGAAGAACTATGAAACTTTTCCAAAGTGGCTACACCACTGTGTCCACACCAGAAACACAGGAATCTCAGTTTTCCGCATTCTCCTCAGTACTTAACACTGTCATTTTTTTTTTCAAAATTGTTTTTTGTCATTCAAGTTTGTTTGCTTTCTACATATACTTTAGGGTCAGTTTATAAATCTCATCTCAAAAAGCCTGCTGGGATTTTGACTGGGATGACGTTGACTCTACATTGTCATTGGGATGGCTGATCAACAGAAGAACTGACAATACTGAGTCTGCCAAGGCATGAACATGGCTTATTTATTCAATGTGCAGCATACATGCCAGCATATATATTTTTAGAGTTAGCCAGCAATATAGAAATATTCGATGATTTTGGTGGAACAGTTTTCAATTTCAATAGCTAACCTATAGAAATATACTTGTTTTTTATATATCGCCCTTGCTATACTCATGTTTCAGTTTTAGTAATTTCTTTTTACAGCTTTAAACAACAGAAACACACCGTCTCAGTTCTGGAGGCCAGAGAATCAAGGTGTGAGCGAGGCTGTGACCACCCTGAAGGCCTAATGAAGGCCTAATGAAGTGCCCCCTGTCTCTTCCCAGGGTTCAGCAGTTCCAGCAATGCTTCAGGTGCCTGGGCATGTAGATGCTTCTGTTTTGTTAACTTTTTATTCTGTTCTCTGAGACTTTCTACATAATCGTGTCAGTCACAAATAGAGGCATGTTTCTTTCATCCTTTCCAGCTGGCACACCTCTTGTCTCTTTTTCTTGGCTTGTCATAACGGCTAGAACCTCATGTAGGATATTTCACAGAAACGGTGGCAGCAGACACCCTTGTCTTGTTACTCATCTCAGGGGGGAGGAGCCAGGCTTCTTTTTTAAGCACGTCACAGCTGTGGGTTTGTCATAGAAACCCTTGGTCAGACTGTAGAAGTTTGCTTTAATTTCTGGTTTACAATAGAATTTGTGTATCATAAGTGGATGCTGAGTTCTGTCAAAGCTTTTCCTGCATCTACTGAGATAATCATATAGTTTTTCTTCTTTGATATATTAAGTTGTATTGATTGAGCTCAAATTTGCATTTTTCATTCCTGGGATAAATACTAGTCATCATATTCAGTTTGCTAACACTCACTGAAAATTTTGTGGTCTTCATGAGGAATGTCTATCATTTTTGCTTGTAATGTCTTTGCCTAGTTTTGGTATCAGAGTAATGCTGGCCTCATAAAATAAACTGGAAACTAGCTTCTCTTTTTCTATTGTCTAGAGGAGTTTGTATAGAATTATTTCCTCCTTAAATGTTTGGTTGACTTCATCAATGGAGCCAACTGGACCCATGATTTTCTAAGAAGATCTTTAACTATGAATTTAACTTATTTAATATATACAGTATTACTCAGATTATCCATTTCCTTTTTTCAGGTTATCTATTTTTGAAAGAGCCTCGTAGTTTGTGTCAAGGAATTTTTCCATTTCATTTAAGTTACTGAAGTGATGCACATAGGGTTGTTCATAAAACCTCCTTGTTGTCCATTCAGTGTTAGGAGGATGTACAGCAGCGCTCCCTCTTCCCTTCCGTACATTCGTCATTTTTGTCTTCTATTTTTGCGGTCCGGCTAGCGAGAGGCTTGCTGTTTTGCGGTCCAGCTAGTGAGAGGCTTGTTCTGCGGTCCGGCTAGCGAGAGGGTTGTTGTTTTGCGGTCCGGCTAGCGAGAGGCTTGGTAGTGTTACTGGCTTGATTTCCAGCATGACCATTCTGGCTGCCGTGTTGGAGGGAGACTGAAAGAGGCAGAAGCAGACCAGTGGGAGGGCTCCTGCAACAGCCCCAGCCCAGACCCGACAGAGAGTGATGTGGACCAAGAGGCGGCAGGAAGAGAGAGCAGACATTGCTCATGTTCTGGGTGTATTTTGAAGGTGGAGTCAGAGGATGATGCAAGGGTTCAGAAATATGGATCAGAAATAGGATAAGAAAAAAGCAGGAGATAAAAGCGATGCACAAAGTGTTGGCCTGAGTAGCTCTAAGAGTGTCCCACCGATGGAGACAGGGAGGGATCTGGGGAGTATCTGGAGCTCAAGGGTCAGCACGTGGATTCTAGACGCTTACTGCGCCTCCAAGCAGAGTTGGTGAATGACGTGTGGGCTATATAAGCCTGGGGTTTAGCAGCAGGCCTGGACTGAAAATACAGAACTGGAATTCACAACACGTGAAGCCATGGGAAAAGGTGAGAATGTGTGTCTGAAGCACACAATGATATTCAGAGATTGGGAAAAAAAAAAAAAAAAAAACAGAAAGAAAAGGCACAAGGGGTTTTACACAAAAGGGAGGGACTACTACGGACAGGCTGTGGACAGCCCCACGAGGCAAGGGGAGGTTCCTGCAGAACTTGACAAGAGCAGTGCCAGAGAAGCTTCGCGTCGTGAAAGCTGGGCTGCAGACTAGAAAAGAAGTCAAAGGCGACGCAGACCCGCTTCTCCTGTTGCCAGGAAGGGAAGGAGGGAAACGGAGAAGCTGATGGGGGTAGGGGAAGAGGGGAGCTTCCAAAAACCAGGAACAATAACAGCACATTTATACACTGATAAAAATAACCCAGAAGAGACAGTTGATAGGACAAGAAATAGAATATAGAATTTTGGGCATGACATCCTAGGGTTGATGATGAAAATAGAATATGCAAAGAGGGGAGACTGGCCTCAGCTCATCCCTTTACACAAGAGAGGGCCAAGCTCAAGGGCATGGATGCAGGGAGGAAGCACCGTAGGGGAGGGCCCTTCATTTTCTCTGTGAAGGGGAAGCAGTCACCATGTGAAAGGGCGGGAGAGGAGGACAAGCAGGAGGTCCATTTCCTCCCTGGTCTGGTGGGGGCTTCGTGGTCCTGAGGGGGGACTAGGCTCACGATGGGGAAGGGGTGCTCTCCACCAGGTAAGGGGCACTGGCTCATGTAATGCAGGCTCCAGTACCGCATGACTATGGTCATCTGGGGTCATTCACTTTCACTCCACCTCAGCTTCCTTACACGAAAACGGGGTCGCTGCAGCGCTAACGTGCAGGACGGTTTCAGGAGACAAGGTCAGTGTCTGACAAGGAGCCGCCCAGACAGGCCCCTTTCCCCGCCCTGGACAGCTGCCTGGGGTGGCTTTCGGCGGGGACGGCGGCGCAGTCACATGGCCCTGCCTTGGGCCCCCCCCTCCAGGCTGCCTCTCTCACCTGGAGCCAGCTTGATCTCCAGTGCAGTCCGGATGAGGGCCATCAGCGTGGATGTGAAGTGGACGGTCATGTCGTCACTGGAGATGGGCATGTTCATACGAACCAGGCGCTGGGGATAAGAGGGCAAATCAGGCCGGGCCTCCCAGGGTTCCCAGGACCGGGAGACGCTAGGTGGATAGGAGTTTTGCCAGCATTCACACTATCCCTGGACCCCGGCCCTCATCTGAGCTGAGGATTCCCTTGGCTACAGAAAGACAGCAGTCCAGGTAAATACTGTCCAATGGGGCCAGGCCAGAAGCCTGGATTCCTCTGAAAGAACAGACATGTCTCAGCCAGAGGGATCCCAGCCCACTGCCCATGATAGAACAAGTGTGTGGCCTAGGCTGAAGAGGGGCCTGGGGGGCAGGACCCCTGGGACAGCCCACAGATAGGAGCATCAGGCAAGTGGTGGGGCAGCCAGGACCGCAAGCTCGGAGGTCAGCTCCCAGTGAGGAGACACAAGCCCCGGGATGGCCTCTGTGTCTCACCACCTAGCTAGGGGCTAAGGAAGGATGCTCAATGGCACCAGCCCAAGGCAACAAGGAAATTCTTAGAGACCAGCTCCTTACGGGGGAAGGACCCGACAGATGTGACTGCAAGGGCCTCGGGCTCAGCCAGCTGCACAGGGGCCCAGGGCCATCCCACAGGGACACAAGCGCTCAGCCAGACTGGGGCCTGTGCAAGCTTTCTCCCTGTTTCACCATTAGGTGAACAGCCCCCTTCCCTCTCTTCCATTGTCTAGGACAGAACAGCTGGAAATAGGAGTGTGTCTATACCAAATTCCTCTGGTAATAACCAGCAGCTGTCCAGAGCCTGAGGCTTTAAGAACTTACATGATCTCCAGGAGCAAAACGGTCTCAGATGTGTCTGGAATGTCCTGATCATGGGGTGGCCGCCTTGCTGGCCAAGTGGAGCCCTTGGGGGCAGTGGCCCCCTGTCCTCTCCCAGCAGCCTCTTTATTCCTTACCAAGATGGGAGCTAGAGGTGGGGGTACAGGGCCACTCCATGGGGTAGGCTGTCCTCTGCCAAGCCTAAACCCTGGGATAGGGCAGCCTCTCTGCCCCTTCTCTGGGTAGGGCCACTCTACCCCCAGCATTCTGGAGCCAATCCAGTCTTCAGCCTGATGGAAGGCAGGTGGCTGGAGACAAGACCCACACCCTGGCCCCTAATGCTGGCAAAGCCCCACGTGGCACCTCCAGTCACGGTCCCGGGGCCTCCCTCATCGCCTGCGTGGCACACACGGCTCCCAGAGCGCAGCGCTCCCGCAGGCCAGCACCGACGGCAGTGGGAGAGGCAGACGATTCCTCTCGAGGGGCCAGCATGAAGGTGGAACAAGCAGGTGTTTTCCCAGAGAGGAGAGCTCTGTCCAGGGCACCTTTACCAGAGCCCCCCATCTGCCTGCCCAGGCCCCGCAGGGCCAGGAGTTTGGGAGCAGCAGAGGGGCAAGGCCAGGGCAAACAGACGGGCACCTCTGCCTGGGCCTAGACCCTCCGGCCATGGCCCTCCGTGCATCTCCTGGGCCCTTCCCCATTCACCAAGACCACCTACTCTCACTAAACGCAAGGCCTCCCCTGGTCTCTTCACACCCAGAACCTTGGAGTGGGCCAGCACACCTAAGAAGGAACTCCAAAGGCTAGCCCATCACGGCCTTCCCCGCCTGCCCTGGCCACAGTTGCCGGTGTGGACAGAGCTCTCCTTCTTGGGGCCAGTGTTACAGCTTTGCGTGCAGGGCCTCGACAGGCATGCCAGGCAGGGGAGGACCAAGGAGGACACCAGAGGCATCACGTATGGCCCAGAGCAGCCACTTAGCTCCCAGAGGCTGTGCTGAGCCAGGGGACAGATGCAGGCCCAGAATCAGAGCACAGAAACAGACAGCGTGGACAGAGCCAGACAGACGAAAGCTCTGCAGGAAGCCTGCTCAGAGACAAGGACATGGCAGCTAGGCTCCAGATCAGTACTGGCTGAGTCATGTAGCCACTGGGGCTGCTGGAGGGCTCTCAGGCGGGGAGTGCTAGGGGGACGGGAAGTGCTTACTCACCAAGGAGGGTGACTGGGGATGCAGGGACAGGTAGGAACAGACCTGGGGATGCGGCCACGTGGCCTGCTCACGTTCCCAGGGGGAGGTCTGGTAGTGTCCTCAGTTTACTCCCTCTTTGCAGCTCAGACCACTGGGCCCTCGGCAACAGAGGGGGAGGGACATGGGACCACCCAGGCCCCAGAGTTTGTTCTCACCCCACAGGACCCTCTGGAGGCCCAGGAATGAGGGCAGGATGCCTCTCTCCAGCACCCTTCCTTCTCAAGGCTCCATGGACTCATGAAGCTCTAGACAACACCCCCTCCATAGCCCGCGAAGTTCAGTGCATGTGGAGCTGGGCGTGGGCTCCACAGGTGCACCCTGCAGAGGCCTTGCAAGGCCAGACACTGCGGGCTGGACAACTTTGCCCACGACAGAGGCTTGGGGGACAGAGGAGCCGAGTGTGGTCCTGAGCTCAGAACAAAAACAGCCTCTGTCAAAAAAGCTAGTTTGTCCCCTCCTTTCTGAGGAAGAGAAGGGAATGAGAAAAGGCAGCTGTTGGGCTCTGGCTCCATCTTCCTGAGCCTCCCGGGGAGCTCTCAGCGGGGGCAGCCCTATGGGACAAGGGGCCAGTGGAGAGACACTTCACAGTGTCTGTTTCCCTCTGTTTGGGAAGGAAGCGGAGAAGGTTGGGACAGAGAAAAGAAAGGAACGGAGAGATGGCAGAGCAGCAGACAGACAAGCCCCGGAAGAGATGGGAGCCCAGCACAGACAGCCTGTGGGGTGCAGGGGTGGGGTCTACCTTGTACGCAACACGAGCAGGGCATTTCTTCCCCAGCCCCAGGGGCGGGGACATGTGTTTCAGCATCTCAAACATGTCATTGTAACTGATGCGCCCACTGGAGACCGGGCCCACAGGACCGAGGCAGAGTGGGGTCCACGGGAGGGTCCACGGGAGGGTCCATGGGAGGGGTGCGGCAGGAGGGTGGGGGAGGAAGCAGACAAGAAAAGAGCCAGTTAACCAGTGTCGGAGTAAACGCTGGAAGTCAGAACAAGCAAAACGAGGGCTTTCTGTGGGGGAGGCTCAATCCCCTCCCAGGCCCCCAGCCTCACCTCCACACTCTGGCCCCATGCAGGGAGTGAGCAGGGGGCATCTGAGCTAGAGAACATGGAGAGATGGCAGAGGCTGCATCAGGGAGGCTGTGGGCTGTCAACTCTGACTTTCCACTTCTAGAAGCCATGGACAATGCCAAATGGGAAAAGAGCTGTTTCGCCACGCCAGCCGGAAGACAGCTGTGCAGTGAGCAAAGAGGCTGGCTGGGGAACCACGGCAGGAATGCCAGCTTCCCTTCATGCCTAATTTGCTTCCAAGTGAGCCGAGAGGCTTAAACATTGGAGAAAAGCCTATATGCAGGCCAGAAAACTAGTGTGGGAGCCGCACTGTTCTGCAGGGGGCCCCGTGGCTCCAGAGACAAGGTCCGTGGGGGCAAGCCCTGTTACAAGCCCAGAGACACCCAAGCCCTGTCCAGAGCAGGGCTGCTGCTGCATCAGAGCTGAGCAGCAAACTGTGGAGTTGGGGTCGCTGGGGTGGGATGTGGCTTGGTGCCACCCTTGCAGCCTCCTGACAGCACACCAGGAAGGGCTGGGACCAACATATGGAACAAGGCTCTAGACCAAGGTAGGTGTTTAGGGTTGATGACTGTGACCTCCTTAGGCAGACTGGCCACCAGGCTGGAAGCCTCACCTCCACCCCTGGGACAGCTGCTTATGGGACCTGCTTGGGTTCCTAGAGATATGGTCAGGTTCAGGCCACCCAAGAGAGAGGAGCAACAGCCTTCTCCAGGCCAGTGGATCCACCCCAGATGGTCCTGGGTCCGGTCCTCCTCCCAAGACTCCTGGGCTCAGCCGAGCGGATCAGTCCAGAGGTGAAGCAGGAGGACCTGTCTTTGGGTCCCCACCGCCTCTGCCCTCTCCTCTGCAGGAATCTGAAACCCTGGGTTGCTGGGGCCACTGTTCCTGGTCTACTTGTGCCCATACGCCCCTCTCTGGGGCCCTTGGCCTCTGGCCCGTGTGGCCATCAGCCCACCCTCAAGAGTGCAGAGGCAAATGTGGGTGAGACGGCCGCTTCCTCGGCACGGGCGGGACCTGGCCCCCTACTCCCACCAGCAGCTGGTCCTCGTCCTCAGGGCCCAGCAGAAAGCTCTGTGTGCGGCTTCACGGAGCTGCCTGCCCCCAGCCAGCTGGAGGGGTCGGGGAAACCAAACCGTCCAGGGGCTTGGAGTGTGGGCAGGACAGGGCAGGAGGAGCAAGAGGTGTCGTCACTTCCACACCAGGCAGGGAGCGTGTGCTGTGTCTGCACCGCGGGCAGGGAAGAGCATGTCGGATGGGGGCTCTGAAGCAGAGAACCTTGTAGGCCAACACACGAGGGCAGCTCGTCCCTAAGCCAACGGGTGGCGCATTACCCTTACGATGCACCCGGCGACGGGGAAGGAAACGCCACAGGTTACAGCAACGGAGGCACGAGGAGCCCATCCCACCCGCCCAGCCTTGCCCTGCCTGGAGGTGCAGCCAGGGGAGGCGCACCCAGCTGGGGGCCCAGGGGTGGGCAGAGGGAGTATCAGGAGACACGGCAACCCGACAATCTCCAGAGCCCCCAGCAGGCAGGAGACACTCCACACAGACAGTGTCAGGCCACAGTGTCCACTTCACGCAGCACAGCTGCCGGTTCGGCTACACCTGGGCCTCCTTCATCGGCTCTCTGACGGCCCCTTCCCTCACCCCTCAGCGCCTGAGACGCCAGGGCCCCCTTGGCGAAGCTTCTCTCCACACCTGGCTCTCCTGACTATGCCCACCTCCCTGAACTTACCGTGTCCTCCCCTGGAAACTGCAGGTCCAGCTAAGGACCCCCTTGTCCCAAGGTGGGCACCCCGGCCAATGCCATTGCTTCCCTTTCCCGCACCATGGCCCCATCAAACTAGCTCCAAATTGTGTTGCGTTTACTTCTGGGAAAGAGGGAATAAAGGGAAAGCCCCACTCTGGCCTCAGCCAAGTGCCTGCTAACCTCATGGACCCAAAGGACGCCCACGAAGAAGCTGGAAGCCCGGCAAAGCCCTAGTTCCCAAGACCCCATTCCTCTCTTCTCTTCTGCTGTCAAACCCCTCAGATGCCACCAGAGGAAAAGTGCAGGCCTGATACCATCACTCTGACTCAAAACTGTTCCTGCTGTCCATGAAACAAAGCCAAAGGCGGCTGTTCGACCCCAGCGCCAGGGCCTTTCTCGGCCCCTCACAGCCATCCTCCTAGCAGCTTGACAGTGTGTCCTCCCCTCCAGCCAGACAGTCAGCTCCCCCTTCCCTCTGCCTCCACCCCTCCTTCACAGCTCCATCGATCCTGCCCCTTCATTTCAGCTCAGCTGCCACCTCCTCTGACTCACCAGCCTCTCCTGGCTCAGAGAGGCCCTGGCCTCACACTGCAGCTCCTCTGCCCACGGCTGGCTGGGCTGAGCAGAGCTGAGGGTGCAGGCCCCAGCGCAAGGCCCAGGCTCAGGATGCTTACTGGACAGACGGACTAGTGTGAGGATGAGCAGACTCATCACTCGTGGGGTGGTCCTGACTCTCCGTCAGGGTCTCTGCACTTCCCCACGAAGTGCGGAGGCAACAGCACCAGGGAAGGCGGGGGAGGTGGCACCAGAAGGCAGTAACGCCATGTCCTCCTCACCTTCCCACAGCACGTGTGTGCACACATGCACGCACGTACATGCCCATGCACACGTTACGGAAGAGCAGGGAACATGGGACGTACATGCCCATGCCTTGCATTCACACACACATGCGCACACACACGCGTGAAGATGCGCTGCCCTCACATGCATACAAAAACATGTACACACAGGTGTGTGCCTGCCTGCACATAAACACGCTCACACACACTCTGTTCACAGATCTGTGCACAGAGAACACACATGCACACGCTTGTGCACACACACATAGTATATACACAGACACACAAAAGCTTGAGAGATTTTCATAAAGTTCGCTTTTGTTTCAGGCTCCCCAAGAATAAGGAGACGGCAGATGGTCCCTGGGAAATAAAGATGGTCAGGGCCCTGCGTCGGTCAGAGAGGCTAATGGAAGCCTCAAAGCATGCCCCGGCCTGCCCAGAGGAGGGGTCCAAGCCTGGTCTGCCTAGCCGTCTCCACCCAGCCCCTCACCAGAGCAGCAGGTCTGAGTGTCAGCTGCAGGCCATGTCTGCGCTCCTTCCGGACCACAGGTCGTGTGTTACCTTGCATGGTGCTTTGCTCTGCGGCGACGCTTCCGTGTTGTTCCCTACTCTTCCATAAGCTCTTCACCGTATTCCTGAATGCCCATGTCCTCCCGAGGCCCCAGGTCTGGCACTCTGGGCTTGGGAAACAGTCAGCATCTCTGTGCACAATCGCAAAGCTGCAGCCTGGCCCAGGTCCACTTCTTGTATGTCTTGGATCAGTTTTGGGCTGTTGGGGAGGTACTGGGTCTACAGTCCACAAAGATCTGGGGGACGTCACTCCCCCCAGGCAGCCCTGCACTGATCTTCCTTTGCCTATTAGTCCAAATCACATTCTACACAATCGCTCTGCTTTCTACAACACAGGTCTCCTCTGGGGAAAAATATGCCCAGAAACAGCAGTAACTCTTCTGGCCACAGTCAGGAGGGTCCTCCTGGAATGAGCCTCAGTCCTGCCTCAGCTGGACTCTCTCCTGCCCTTTGCCTGCCAAGGACCAGGTCTCAGGTGTGATCAGTCTCCCCTTCAACCTGACTGGGCCTTCCTGACCAGACAGCCCAGGAATACGCCTGAGCCTGTGAACTCCAGCGCGTGCTACAGGCAAATGTGCTGAAAATGACAGGGCTCTCAAGACCACGGAAAGCCATATATAGCGTAAGACATAACAGCAGGCAGGCTTGTTCTGCCCTGCATGAAAACTGTAAATTCTCCAGGGCAGTGAGACACACTCAGAGATGCTCTAGGCCCAGAAGAGCCCCAGGGCCCTGGCGCTGCCCAGTGGAAAGGGCCTCACACAGCACCTCTGTGTCCTCACTATGATGGGGTGTGAAGTCTAAGAAGACTGGATCGGAAGACTGGTACAGGAGCCCAGGCAAGCTCCCAGCCCTTTGGGGGTCTGGGGAATCAGAAAGCTCCCTAGTGTTCCCCTTGTTGAGCTTGGATTCAGAGTCCCAGGGTCCTCCCATGAGGACAATGACCATCTCCTCCAGGCCTCCACCACACTAGGGGTGACCAAACGCAGAGTCACGCAACAGGGACGCAGGCAGGCTGGGGCGCCTGCGAGAAAGAAGGGGAAGCACACCCCGTGTCTTGCTGCAGAGGGCAGGTCCTCAGTGACTCTTCACGTCCTGGCTGTGGAGGTGCCTGAGTGAATGAGCAAGGGAACGAGTACTCGGCAAAGGACAGACAAACGGGCAAGGGGATAAACTCAACAAAGGGACAGACAAACGGGCAGTGGAGGACCCACACTGCTGAGCTGGGCCTGAGGACAAGACGTCACAGGTGTACAGGACTCCCTCAAAAGAAACACACCGTCTTCACTGTCTTCTGACCCAGTCACTCTTCAGGAGACCCTTGCTCTGGAAGCACTCGGCCCTCACTTACGAAGCAGCATGAAGAAGGCAATGGCACCCCACTCCAGTACTCTTGCCTGGAAGATCCCATGGACGGAGGAGCCTGGTGGGCTGCAGTCCATGGGGTCGCTAAGAGTCGGACAGACTGAGCGACTCTACTTCACTTATGAAACAGCAACACAGTATCAGTTCTGCACCACGACCAAAGAGCCTCAGACACGCTGGATCTTTTCTGGCAGTTCATCCGATTTCCAGAGCAGGTTACCGAATACCCTCTATTCACAGCCTGGGCTGGTGACAGAGAGGCGCGCTGGCTCTTGTCCTCCGGGAGGTAGCAGGCAGATGGGCCCCGAGCCCATGGAGGGAAAGAACTAAGGCCTCACGTTGTTTCTGGCCACAAAGGCCTCAGAGCTATGAGAGGGTGACACCCTGTGACCTCTCACAACCCAGATGTGACATGCCTTGTGAGAAGACAGTGAGCTCCTGCCCAATAGGAACCTGAGTGTCACAACCCCCTGAAGACCTTCCATGACCCCCAGGCAACCTCCTAAGGGCTGGACTGCAGGCCTGAGAAGAGGCTTTCTCAGCCTAGGGAGCTGTACACAAGGGCACAGGGAGCTAGCGTGAGTGTACCGCCCAGGAGGAAGCTGGACGGAATCCCGACCCCCAACCAAAACCCAGAGGGGGTCGCTCGCTCGAAACATGCCTGTAGCCGCCCGGCCCTGTGCTGAGACCTGTGGGTGGTGTGTACCAGCCCTGAGGGCCACGCAGCACCGGGGCTCACTCACCACGCAGCCGGGTCGTACTCAGCCCAGACCCGGATGAATTCGTCCAGGTGGTGAGGCCCTAGGATGGAAGAGTCCCGCGTAAGGTACTCAAAATTGTCCATGATCACAGCCACAAAGAGGTTCAACATCTGCAGGACAGGAAGGAAAAGAGGTGACGTCCAGAAACCTCAGCCTGCCCACTGCCCTGCCCCTCCCCTGCAGCAGAAGTCTCTGTGTGAGGCAGTTAGGGCAGCAGAGGTCACTGACTCAGGCAGAGCCTGCCCCAGCTGCTCTCCCCATGACCTCTCAGAGGGCTTCCCAGGCCCCCTGCACATCACCACCACCAACAGCAGCATCCTTCCCTGGTTCCAGGTCCCACAGGCCAACCCCAGCCCAGGATCTGGTCCTCTGAAGGCTTCAGTCTCTACATCTGCACCATCCTCACTCAGGCCCATCAACTCCTGCTCACCATCTGTCCTGCCATCTGGGTTAATCTTCCCCATTGTGAGGTCCCCAGCTTTCCCCTTCTCACCTAAGCCTTCAAGGAAAGTGGCGAGTTTGGACTTAATAACTTGAGCTCTAGAGACCTAAAACTCAGGCATTTTGTTTTGTTTTTCTAAACTGAGTTGAAATTCACTTAACATACAAGTAAATCTACAATCCAGCGGCATTTAGTGTCTGCACAACTGTGAACCACCACTTCCCTAGGTTCGAATTTTTTTCATACTTCTGAAGAATACATGATACTAAGTAATCATTCCTTATACCTCTGTCCTCCCATTCCCTAGAAACCACCAATTTCCTTTCTGTACCTAGAAAGTTATCTGTTTTGGGTATTTCAAACAAAAGGGTCCATACAACATATGACCTTTGTGTCAGGCTTCTTTCACTTAGTGTGATGCTTTCGAAGTTCACCCTTATTGCAGCACTTGTCAGAACTTGATTCTTGTTTACGGCTGAGTAACATTCCTTTGCAGGTCTTGTTTATGACAACTGTGGCAGATGACACCACTCTTATGGCAGAAAGTGAAAAAGAACTAAAGAGCCTCTTGGTGAAAGTGAAAGAGGAGAGTGAAAAAGCTGGCTTAAAACTCAGCATTCACAGAACTAAGATCATGGCATCTGGTCCCATCGCTTCACGGCAAATAGATGGGGAAACAATGGAAACAGTGACAGACTTTATTTTGGGGGGCTCCAAAATTACTGCAGATGGTGACTGCAGCCATGAAATTAAAACACACTTGTTCCTTAGAAGAAAGCTATGACCAGCCTAGACAGCATATTAAAAAGCAGAGACATTACTTTGCATCTAGTCAAAGCTATGGTTTTTCCAGTAGTCACGCCTGCATGTGAGAGTTGGACCATAAAGAAAGCTGAGCACTGAAGAATTGATGTTTTTGAACTGTGGTGTTGGAGAAGACTCTTGAGAGTCCCTTGGACTGCAAGTAGATCAAACCAGTCAATCGTAAAGGAGATCAACCCTGAATATTCATTAGAAGGACTGATGCTGAAGCTGAAACTCCAATAATTTGGCCACCTGATGCGAAGAACTGACTCATTGGAAAAGACCCTGATGCTGGGAAAGATTGAAGGCAGGAGGAGAAGGGGAGGACAGAGGATGAGATGGTTGGATGGCATCACTGACTCAATGGACATGAGTTTGAGCAAGCTCCGGGCGATGGTGAAGGACAGGGAGACCTGGTGTGCTGCAGTCCACGGGGTCACAAACAGTTGAATGTGACTGAGGGACTGAACTGAACCACAATTTGTTTATCCATTCATCTGCTGATGGACATTTGGGCTGTGCCCAGAAGTAGAACTGTTGAATCATACTATAATTCTACGTTTACTATTTTAAGGACTCACCATACTGTTTTCCACGGTGGCTATACCATTTTACATTTCCATGTGCAGTGCACAAGGGTGTCAATTTCTCCATATCCTCACAAAACTTGTTATTTCGTCTTGTTTTTTCACATAGCAATACTAATAGGTATGAAGTGGTATCTCATGGGTTTTGATTTGCTTTTCCCTAATAATTACTGATGTTGAGAATATTTCTATGAATTTGTTGGCCATTTGTACAGTTTTTTTTCTTTGAGAAATATCTCTTTAAGTACTTTGTCCATTTTTATATGGTTATCTTATATTGTTGAGATGCAGGAGCTCTTTATGTATTTTGGATACTAACCCCTTATCATATACACGACTTGTGAAACTTCTCTCCCATTCCTTGGGTTGCCTTTTCATTTTGTATAACAGTGCCCTCTGATGCACAAAAGTTTAAAATTTTGAATAGCCCATTTTTTCCTTTTCTTACTCAGGATTATGGTATCAAATCTAAGAATCCTTTGCCAAATCTGAGGTTATGAATCTGAGACTACAATGTTTTCTTCTAAGAGTTTTATAGTTTTAGTTCTTGTCTTCAAGTCTTTATCAATTTGGAGGTAATTTCTTTTCTTTTTTCTTTTTTGTGGCCATGCCCCATAGCATATGGATCCTGTTTCCGCAACTGGGGATCAAACGCGCACCCCCTGCGGTGCAAGTGTGGAGTCTTAGCCGGGGAAGTCCCCAGCTAATTTCCTATGTGGTGAAAGTAAAGTCAACTCCACTTTTCTTTGCATGCGGGTATCCAGCGCCATTTGTTGAAAGGATTATCTTTCCTAACTAAATGGTTTCAGCAGCCTTGTTAGAAATCTTTTGACCATGTATATGAGGATTTATTTCTAGTCTCAACTCTTTTCCTTCAGTGTATATGTTTGGATCTATGCCAGTATAATACTGTTTTGATTTACTGAAGTTTTGGTGTCAGTTTTTAAATCACAAAGTATGAGGCCTCCTATCTTGTCATTGGGTTTTTTTGTATTTAATTTTTTAAAGTTTTTCTTAAAGTATAGTTGATTTACGCTAAGTGTACAGCAAAGTATATATATGGGAGGGAGTAGAAGCACCTGGGAGATTGTTAGAACTCAGACGCTTGGGTCCCTCTCCCAAAGATTCCAGTACAGTAACTCTTAGAAGGGACCCAGGAATCTGAAATTCTAACAAGTGCTCAGGTGATGCTTAAGTCGTGGGTCTCTGGACCACACAGGGACCTAGAGGGTATCATCCAGCCTGACTGATACACCGATCACTGATGACAACAAGCTTACATCTCCAGCCAGAGGCCCCCACGCGCCTCCACTCCCTCCCGCCCGCCACCTGCAGCTCCCCAGCCTTCCGACTGGGGAGTGTCATTCACTGCCTCACCCCAGCAAACCCCGGAACACAGCTCTCTTTCCCCTTTTCCTCTCATGCCCATGTTCAGTCACCAGCCACGTAACCTCTGCTTGTACAGGGCGGCCCCCGTCCACACAGCTTCCTGCACACCCTCCCTTCTCCAGCTGCTACTTCCAGTCAGCTCCTGGCCACACACAGCCTCTCCCGACCAGAAGCCAGAGTGACGTTTTAAGATGTCAAGCAGATGATGTCACTGTGCATAGTCTCCCAGAGGCTTCTGCGGACTTGCAATGAAATCCACACACTGCGACGTGGCCCGCTGACCCCATGAGTTTCCTGAACCTCATCAGGCACAGGCAGGCTGGCTGGAGTGCTGGTGCTCATATCTTGCCACCACGGTGCAAGTCCTTCTAGCTGAGACCTGAGGGACAGTGCCCCACAGAAACGTAAAAGCCTTTCCACGGAAGTAAAGGCAGGCCCACAGGAGCTCCTTACTCAGTGGGTCCTCTCAGGATTAACGTGGTCCTCATCTCCAGGGAAACAAGGACCATCAACATGGAATCAGCTTGCATGCATCATGGGTCAAAATCAGATGTCAGCAAGAGAGCAGGGGGACTCAAGTTGGTCTGAGACAGGCAGATGTGGCAGTGGGGTGTGCACAGGGTCCGGGACTCACCAGAAAGGAGCAGAGGAAGATGAAGGAGACGAAGTAGAAGTAGGCGAAGTCACTCCCGCACTCTGTGGCGTTGGCGAGCTCGTCACAGGCCCGACTGCTGAGGCAGGACAGCATGATCTCATGCCAGGCCTCCCCGGTGGCACTCCTGAGAGGAGGGCAGAGCGTGAGGCCAGGAGGGAAGGCCCGGGACTGGCCGGGAAGGAAGCCCAGGAATTCAGGAGAACTGCGTTCCCTCCCATAGGGATCCTGCATAGGTGTTAGGTCTGGCTAACAGATGCTGATTCTTAAAAAGAAACCTCTGGCATTAGATTTTCAAGCTGCTGCTAAGTGGGAAAGCACGTGTTACAGGAGAGAGATCACGGCACCGAGGTCAGCACCATGGTGAGCTCCCTCCGTGGCCTCTGATCTCCTCCCGAGCGTGTGCCACCTAGTCCTCCTGGATTCAGGACACAGTGACTCCATCCTTCCCAGTACTCAGGCCAAAGACATGGGAGTCATCCTTGCCTCCTCTCTCTCACCACATCTTGACCTGCCTTCAAAACCAGCCAGGCTCTTACTACCCCTACCTCCCTGGGCTGAGCAACAAGCCACTTCTGAGCTGCAGCAACAATTCCTTAACTGGACACTCCCCGCTCAGCAGCCCAGATCAGATCAAAGGCCTCCCCGAGGACCCCCTACATGACTGCCCAGAGCTCTGCGGACCTGCAGCTGCCTTTGCCCTGACCTTATCCCCTACCACGGTCCCCATCCACTCTACTGCAGCCACCCCCGCCCCTACTGTTTCTTGAACACACCAAGAACCCTCGACCCTGAGCAGCTACTACAGAAGCCCGCCTGTGTGGCCTTTCGCTCCTGTGCGTGAAGCCAGCACAGGGGCCAGATGTGCATCAGACTTGCAGGGGGCCCAGCATGCCGCCGTGTGGTCAGTCCTGGGCAGAATCTGGGTCCACTCCCCACTGACAATGGCCGGCTCAGCCTGTGCCAGGCCTGAATGATGAGGGTGCCCACGTGATGAGGAAGGAACAGAGGTCTTTGAGATCAAAGGTTTAAAAGCAAGGCTGGCTTCATATCTTTTGTCACACAAAGCAGGATATTAATAAACAAAGAAATGAAGAGGATGTAAGAGCTAAAGTCCAGAGAAATGACACTACTTGGGGAAGTGTCAGCCTGAGGATGCTGTTTATCTGATGCAAAGAGTAAGTCAGAAACTCTCTCCAGGCAGCTCAGTGAAGCAGGCCTGGGCTGAGCTCACCCTCCAAAAGATGAACTCCCACACCCCCCAAATACATCTGCATAGGGTCAGCTGAGCTGGGTGTCCCCAAAAGTGGAGCAGGGAAACCTCAGGAAGGGGTCTGCTGTTTATTTATTAACTAAATATTAGTTTATTATGAGGCCCCTCATCATCAATTATTAAAGAGAGCACATTTCCCCCCTCCCTGAGTATCACAGTGAATGAAGGAGACATAGTCGACCCTCTGGGCTCTACCCAGGAGTGCCTTCTTACGTCAAGGTGGTGGACAGCCACAGTCCACGTGCGTCCATGCCTGAGAGCAATGGCTGGGGGGCCATCCCCCATACAGCTCTGCAGGGAGGGCTCTGAGCTGACACAAGTCTGTGCTCCTCAAGGCCCTGCCCTGGTGCGCCCCTTGACTGCACCCGGGAGCCGTGCAAACTGCAGCTGCTGCGAGCAATGGAGGCGGATGGAGCTGCCCTCAGATCCACATGTCTGGCTGGTTGGTCCCTTGGGCCACTGAGCAGGTGCACCCTGTCGATAGCAGCTCTCTGCTGCCCGCTTTTCCTGATCCCAGAGATCCCCGAAATCACTAAGGCGAGCGATGGGAAGCTTGGGGATGGCACACCAAGAAAGTCTCTTTCGACACCCGTCCTTCAAAACCTCACTGGGCAGCAGAGACAAGGCAGGCAAGCCAGCCCGGCCCAGGGGTCTCAGACCGACTGCCTCGGGGGCCTCCCTTCAGGCCCAGGAGCCATTAAGGAAGGACTAGCGGAAAGGGAGGAGAAACTGGGAAGGCCCACCGCAGAGAAGCCAGTGTGCCCAGGAGCGGCAGGCTGGGTCCATCCTGAATGAAGGACCCCTGAGCCTGGACCCACCTCTACACAACACACTGATGGCCTCTGGCTCTGGACCCACCTCCACCTCCCACAACACACCTGAAGAGCAACATCAAGGCCTGAAGAAACGTCCGAAAGTTATTGTGACGGTTGATGCTGGTGTCGTCGTCCAGAGCAATGTTTCCAAACACCTGCAGTGGAGGAGAAGGCAGCCAGCGCTGCAGACCAGTGCCGCTGGCCTGCAGGAGCCGTGGCCAGGCAAGAGACTGTGGGCGTGCGCGTGGGGATGGGCCAGGACTGCCCTCACCCAGAGACCCCGACCAGAGCTGCCACTACTGCTGCTGGGGCTACAGGGTCAGGGTGTCTGGCTCCAGCAGCATCTGTGCATTTCTTTCCAGGGAAGAGAAAACCTCTGGAAAGTCTAACATGCCACTGTCCCACAGCCCAGTTTGCGCAGGCTCTGGCTCTGGGCCTGTCCAGGATCAAACAGCATGACCAGTCAACAGCGGGGCCCGGAGCTAAGCTTAGGTGGCTCTGCTAGACAAAAGCAGAGAGTCATTTTAAAATTCACTCTCTCATCAATGCCCCCGAAACAGTAATTATACTGATATTCTGATAGATCACTTGAAAGTTTTTTTTTAACACTTTTGTGCAAACACCACAATGGGCTTTGTACCCGTTTTAATTTCTTTCTTTCATGGTTAGAAATGCAGATGAGCCCCTCACTCTGAGCAGCTTAGAATCTGGAATCCAGCTTAAGATTTATGAATTATCATATATCCATCAGAAGCAAAGATCACTGGGCTATGTTTTTGTATGTCCATAGACCAAAGCAAGAAAAACATGTATTTGTTTCAAATAACATCGGATCTCAGTAAATTTCAAGCAAGAGAACTTTCAATCTCTGAAAATAGAGTTTAAAAATCGGCTTTCAGCTAACCTTTAAGACACTGCCTCCTCCCACCACAAATTAACATTTGAGACCACCTCGCATCCCTACATCCTTCAGAAGTGCTCCTGGGCAAAAGGCATGACCAGCTGCGGCGGCGCAGGCCACCTGGGCCACGCGGATATGCTCAAACACTCCACACTGTGCGGGCCCAGCACCCAAGCAACCGTGCCCACCGGTGCCCTGACACAGACCAGCAGGATTCCACACAAGAGCAGGGCTGCGCATCTGTCCACAGAGGGTAGCAATGCCTGGCCTCAGGCACAGAACAGTCTTCCTAAGAATTAAGTTCACAAAGTGCTTAGACTGGCACCTGGCTCACAGAAACACTGCTAAGTGCCAACCGGCCCCTGCTGTCACGCGGTGGCCCTGCACACACCCACCTGCATGCCGATGATGGCATAGATGAAGAACAGCATGGCGATGAGCAGGCACACGTAGGGCAGGGCCTGCAGAGACACAGGGAGGGCGGCTCAGCACCCGGGGAGCCACCCGGCCCCTGCCTGCACCACGTCTGGAGAGCGGACGCTGGCTGGGCCTCCGGGCGGCACCAGCCTCGGCTGACTACAGACCCAGCCCCACTGACCACCAAGCCCCTTCACCAAGTGCCCATCATCTTCGTTTACAAATCAAGTCGTGAAAGCCACTTCAGCCCTTTGTGAGCGTAAACAAGATACTCTCTGTAAACCTGGAAGTGTCCTTACAAACTGTCACAGGAACCGCGGGGGCCACACCCACCCTGCTCTTCCCAAGGAGCGTGCTTGGGCGGTGGGGCAGAAGCTCCCCCACCGGCACAACGCGGGAGAGGTCAGGCCCCGCCTGGTCACGCCCAGCCTCACCTTGAAGGACTGGACGAAGGTCCAGAGCAGGATGCGGATGGTGTAGCCTTGGCGGAGCAGCTTGATGAGTCGGGCGGCACGGAAAAGGCGGAGGAAGCTGAGGTTGATGAAGTTGTTCTGCAGGGAAAAGAGGTTGCGCTCTGACCTTCAGAAACCAGCCTCCCACAGGCACCGGGAGGCTGCTCCCCACCCACCTCCCCGAGTCACTGTGCCCCGAATAAAAGCAGGTGAAGAGAGAGACTGCTCCACAGTCTAAGCAGCAATCAGCCACCAGAAAATCTTCCAGAGGGAAAGCTTGTCATTGCAAACAACTTCTCATGCAGCAAATCAGAGACATTCCCTCCACAGGGAGGGACAGAGAAGTCCTGTGAAGCAGCTCCCTGCTGCCAGGTGGAACGGGAGGCCGCCCGCAGCCAGGCCTCCGACGCTGACCGCCTCTTGCAGGACACGGCTGAGCAGCCCAGGGACTGGGCGGGGCTGCCTCTCCTCAGACTCGGTGGCCATGCCCTTGTCTCCCACACGCCAGCAAGGCCCTGCCACCCGGGGCCCAGCGGAGGGGCAGACACGTCCTCTGGGGCCAGGCAGGGACCTGCAGACAAGTGCTGGCCGCAGGTGTAGGTGGTGGCAGCCCTGCTGCTGCCACCCGAGAAGCCCCCTCCGTAGCCCCCAGACCGGCCTCTGCTCCAGAGAACCCAAGATGTCTCGCAGCATGCCCTCATCCAGAGGGTCTGAAGTCAAGCACAAAGCAAACCGATAATCCCCGGACTCCACAGATGACCCGGGAGTAACGCTTCCACCCTGGCCCAAGGGCACCTGAATCCCTGGCACATCCCTTTCAGGGGGCCCGGCTCTGGGCAGTGTCCCTGAGTAGAAAAGGGTGCTCAGGGGCACGGGGGGCTTCCTGCCCTGCCTGCTTAGAGACCAGGTGCCCTCTTCTGCCCACCCACACGCAGCCTGAGAGCAGCTTCCTCACACTTTGCTGTTTTAAAATATGCAAGCAGCTCAGGCTAGACACATTGTGCTGCCAGACTCAGTGGTCAGACACGGAAAAGAGAGCAGGTGTTGGACGAGGCAGCAGCAACGGCGAGCGCATGCGGGAGGTGCCAGGGCCTAGGAGGAGCGGCGTCCTGCTCCAGGGCTGCCCATCTGACCTTGGCTGGGACGAGGCGTCCCTCAGGGGACAGGCCTCACTCCACCCCTTGCTTGCCTCATCTCAGGGGCTGGCTTCTTTACTTACACCCGGGACTCTGGACTGTCTGCTGGTGAGGGACATAAGCTACTCTTGGGGGTGGTGCCGAGTTTTAGGCAATGCCACAGGGGGACAGGGCAGTTCGCAGGCACAGAAGGGCTGACTGTGGCCCAGATCAGCAAGAAGGCAGAGTGGACCTCGGGACGTGATCCTGGAGGGTGTTCTCATCTGCCTGCAGCTCCCTCACTAGCTTGTGCTGGGGAAAGAGACCCTCAGGGCAGACAGGGTAGATGAGATACATCCACACTCTCTATCTGAGTCCCCTGGGCCTTGAGGACTCTCAGGTGAGCCAGCGCTCTCAGGAGGTTGGAAGGGGGACTGTTTACGGTGTCAGGGAGCCCTCTGTACAAGACAGTGAAGCACAGCAAGGGCGAGGGGCTGCCTCCTCAGGCTTCTTCACTTTGAAACCACCTGCACACGTGGCTCTGGAGGGGCCAGGGCAAAAGCACTTTGCTCAGGCAATCGGCACGACACGATGATTCCCTGAAAATACTGGGAGGAAATAGTCTCCTGGGTAATAAAGAAGGGACGGACACCAGAGCAGACAGAGGAAGGTGCTGTCCATTCAAGTCCCTGGACACAGAGCTCAGCCACATAAGACTTCCCATTGACACCCAGGCGCCACCCATCCTCCCAGACTTTCTCCTCGGGGCTCCAGTGGGCACCTCGGAGAGGGCGGGGTTGCCAACAGACAGACAGCCCTGGAGAGTCATGAAGGAGGGTGGTGAGGCAGCTACAGATGCCGCAAGCAGTGTGATGGCCTGAGCGCAGCATGGCTGCACCCAGAGCACGAGCCGCCAGACACCACCAAGCGGGCCGCATGCTGGGCAGTGGGGGCAGCGAGCACGCGGCGGCCTCCCCATGGCTGAGCACGGTCACCCCTGGCCTCAGCCAACCCCCTGGAGGTGGACACAGCCTTCCCCATCCCCCAGAGTCCACGGTTTCCGTTGTACCCTGGAGGAGACACACCTGCTTTCACGTCAGGCCCCCCCTTATCACCCCTGCCTCTGAGCCGGAAAGGTCAATGCTGCACCCCTCCACGCAGCAGCTGCTTTACACTGAGGGGGACACTGGTCCCCAGCTCCACTGAGGGCCTGCTTCCTCCTCCCCACGATGGCGGTGTTAGGACGTCACGCCTGGGGGTGAGGAATCATCGAGAAAACTGAGATGGGAGCCACAAAGACAAGCGGGCCCCAGGCCAAGGCCCTCACCTCCTGTGTCCAAGCACATCACTGCGTCTGGGCAGACTCACAGCAGAACAAGGGGCTCCCCCTCAGGCTGTGCGCACGTGCCAGGGGCCCCACATGTGCTGGGGAGGAGGTGCAGCCGCGCGGGGAACAAGCTGCTCTCCTACTCAGCTTCGTTCTCGAGGGGACTGATGATGGGGGAGGCAGGAGGAGAGACAGAGAGAAAAGGAGCAAGCCCGAGGGGCCTGCTCCACTCAGCCAGGGCCTGACGACGCCAGCAGAGCCCGTGCTAAAGATGCAGCCTGGCACTTCTGCGGCTTAAAAGTCTTTTTCTTAAAACTCAAGCTTTTCTGCTCCGATTGTGAACCGCTTCACCACACTCACTTTCTGTTCAGGAAACTGAAATATCTGCTCTTGGCATGACCTTCCAGCCGAGGCCTCGGCTCCAGCATCCCCACGCTCCCTCAGATTTTCCTGAGACCGGAAGGAGGCGCCGTCCACACCACTTGCACGGGCTCCACACAAGCTCGCTGACCAGGGCACACGGGAATCCACGGTGCTGGATGGAGGCCCAGCTCTCCGCTGCCTCCTGGGGCAAAGGCCCTCTTCCTACTCAGTCAGGACAATCCCCCGAGGCTCGTGCCCCCCAGCCAGGCCTCCACGGAAGGTCTGTCCAGGAAGGACCCGACAGGAGACCTCGTCAGAGGTGGACCCAAGCCCACCTGGTCTGCTGGCCAACAGAGGTAGACAGAAGGGAGATGGCTACGCGGCAGAAACCGTGGACTTTACGGGGAGCAGGTCCACCCTCGCATCCAGCAAGCCCCCAGCTCTGACTCCGTCTCGACACTTACCTGCCTCCCACTCAGAAGCCCCTATCTCCTCCCTTGGCCCAAGGCCAGTTCCCGTGATCAAGTGGCCCCTGAGGGCCCTCAGAAGGCCCTGCTGGGCCCAGGAGCCAGGGAGAGCGCGCTAGAGGCCAGAGGGGGCGGGTACAGCTGGGCTCTGAGCACAGGAGGGCGGCGGTGAGGGTGACAGGAAGCAGAGGAAAAGGACAGCAGTGCAAGCAAACCAGAGAGCTTCAAGAACTGTATAAGTCATGAAACCAACCGTTTCCTATACGTGATGTTTTCATGGATGGATATTTGCGTGTTATTTACAAATTGGGATGTTTGAGCAGCAGGCGCGCAACATACAGACGGAGACATGGTTTTCGCATTGTATGTTGGTTGGGTGGCGTGAGTCAGCAGGTAGGTTAGGGTAAATCAAGAACAAAAACAGAAAACAAAAGAGAAAATGAGTCATCAACACAAGCGAAAACTCAAACTCTGAACACCTCACTGGGAAATCTCAGGGTTTCGGTAAACTGCATGTTTTGCTTAAAATGAACCAGATCAAAACACGTTTGAAATCTGTAGGTTACGCAGACAGAGGCGTCATTTGCATTTGTTTGTAATGCAAATCCAAAGATGACTCACAGACACTTATTTTTTTATTCCAGGCAAAGAAATCAATGTCAGTTTCACGCTGGTCTGGAGCACTCTCTCTATACGGCCCTGGTTATTAAGGCTGTTGTTCTATGTGACTTTAAGTTGGGGGTGGCAACTGACACTCATATTTTTGCCTCAGGAAAAAAAAGTGCGTCCACAAAGTAACAAATGAAGTGACTACAAATGGAGAAAGGAAAACAACACGGAAATCCACAGGGTGGCTTGCTTTCATCTTTCCTCCTCCAGGCAGAACAGCAAGAAGACGGCCCTCGGAAATCAGCAGCAGCTGGGCAGCTGAGCTTTGAGACCAGGCGGATTCTGAGCACTCCCACCAGACCTGCTGAGTGTGCAGGATTGAGGGAGGCTGCCCTGGAGGGTCTCGAACATCTGCAAGCTGCCCCTCAAGTGTCCAGCAGCTGCAGGGCCTCTCTCTGGAGAGGCATCCCTGGGAGACAGCACGTCTATAACACTAGCCGCCTGAGCCACCACCCACTGCTGACGAGGCACACACGCGCCCAAGCCCCGGGGCTGTGCCCTTGCAGCTGGAAGCCCAGTGTTTGGATCCTTTTTTCCAGGAGAATAAAGATTCCTGTGTCCAGGGAAGCAGAGCGCCCGTCAAAAAACACACGGGGGAACCGTTTCTGAGTGGGAAGCCCACACACAGTGGACAGGTGGCACTCAGACCGTACTGCAAGGCCAACGGCTGGCAAAACAAACAACCTTGATTTTTTGGTTAAAATGGCAGCTCTCAGCTTTCAGCCTGAATCATTAACTTCTCAAAACCATGAAACACCTCATGTAAACAAAAGAATATGTGTAACTATATACATACACACACACATTTTAAATAAAGGTAATAGATCATCCATATATTCATCGTCCAGCTCAAGAACTAGAACGCCCCCGTTACTCTGAAAGCCCTCCCTGTCTCTCTCTTCCCCAGATGCGGTTGTGCTTAGTCACTCAGCTGTGTCTGGCTCCGCGATCCCCGGGGATTGTAGCCCACCAGCCTCCTCTGTCCCTGGGGATTCTCCAGGACGGAATACTGGAGTGGGTTGCCATGCCCTCCTCCACCAGATGTAGTAACTACACTTAATTGTTGTTAATAATTGCTTTTCTTTACTGTTTTAGCCCAAACTCTTAAAATGTGCTATACTTGTCTTTCCCTAACTCTGTGAAGGGATTAGACTGTATGTAGCCCCTCGGGCTCAGGCGAGCTTAGGCTCTGGCCCTGAGCAAACACCAATTTGAGGGGCACCCTCTCGATGAGGGCGTCCTGAGCAAACACCAATTTGAGGGGCACCCTCTCGATGAGGGCGTCCTGAGCAAACACCGATTTGAGGGGCACCCTCTCGATGAGGGCGTCCTGAGCAAACACCGATTTGAAAGGCACCCTCTCGATGAGGGCGTCCTGAGCAAACACCGATTTGAGGGGCACCCTCTCGATGAGGGCGTCCTGAGCAAACACCGATTTGAGGGGCACCCTCTCGATGAGGACATCACCCACTGCGTCAGCACACCACTTCTGCTGTTACTGCTGCTGCAGACACTGCCATGAGCATCAGAGTAAAACCGTCTCCAGGTGCATCCGCTCAGGCACCCTGCACACCTGCACCCCGGAGGGTGTAGCTACAGACATGCCCGACCTTCCCAGACACCCAGCAGCAGCGTCCACATCCTCACCCACCGCTGGCAACATCGGAAGTTCTGTTTGACAAACCGTAGGTGTGAAATGGCATCTCGGTGCCATTTCACTTTGTATTTCTTTGATTACAAATAAGGTTGAGCATCTTTCCATGGCCATTTATGTCTTCTATTCTGTAAGATGCCCAACTATACCTTCGGCTCACAGAAGTGCCTTGCACACTCTGGACACTAACCTCCACCGGAGTCTGCAAGGCCTCTGCCCTCCAGCCCTGGTCACTACGTGTGGGTCTCACACTCTTTGCTCCCGCGGATCTCATACCATCCCATCTTACAGGCTCACAATTCCCAGGCTTACACCATTGGCCCGAGTCTCCTCTAGCTGCCCACGGACGACTCCAGGGTGGGCAGCCGGACTGAACTCTAACATGGATAAAGTGCAGCCGGACCGTCCTCAGAAAACCTGTTCCTCACAATTTTCTCCCTTTTCAATGAAAGACCGACCACTTCTCCAAGCGCTCAGATAAAAATTCTGACACCATCCTTGCTTCATCCCTCACACTCCCATCTGACTCATCTACAGCTCTACCTTGAAATTACACCCAGAACTTGACCATGTCTCACTGCACCCCAGCCCCCCAGCTCCACTCTTGGCTCATGGCAGTAATGCTGGGCCACAGACACATCTTCTGTGGCCCAATATCCAGTTGTCAGAGCTGATATCTTTGTTCCTGAAAGCTTTCCCAGGCCTAACATCAATAAATGATGAGTTGTTATTCAATCACTAAGTCATATCCAACTCTTTGCCACCCCATGGACAGCAGCCTGCCAGGCTCTTCTGTCCATGGGACTTTCCAGGCAAGAATACTGGAGTCGGTTGCCATTTTCTTCTCCAGGGAATCTTCCTGGGATTGAA
This sequence comes from Budorcas taxicolor, assembly GCF_023091745.1. Taxonomy (NCBI): domain Eukaryota; kingdom Metazoa; phylum Chordata; class Mammalia; order Artiodactyla; family Bovidae; genus Budorcas; species Budorcas taxicolor. The sequence goes on along the minus strand of NC_068920.1, from coordinate 166,043,915 downwards.
CCCGGGCCTCCTTCACTAGGAGGTAGATTCGTCACCACTGAGCCATCAGGGAAGCCCAATATAGAGTGATTCTTTGGCCCCTCTACCTGTGGCAGACAATGCCTGGTGGGGATGCCCAGGGATAGAACAGTAGCTAACCTGCCAGCACCTTCCACGAGCTGCCCACCTTCCTTCCCACTCGCTTCCAGATAACAACTTGAACCACACCGTTGTCTCAGGTCTGTTTCTAGGACAACCCAGCTAAAACAGCCTCTGCGTGCACCTGCACACACTTCTCGACAGAGCCACCAGGGCTGTGGTCTTAAAAGCCAGATCGTGTCGCTCCTCACAAAACCCTCCGAGTCCTCCCGTCTCACTCAGAAGAAAAGCCAAGCTCTACCGACTGCACAGCCCACCCCCTCAGCCCTGCGGGGGCCTCTGCTGCCCCCAGCTCGGATCAGCTCTGCTTCCTCGTGAGCCCAGCTCGCTGCCTGGAGCCGCGCCTCAGCGACACACGAGCACCCAGTCCTCACGCCCTCTGCTCTGTCTCCCCCCCAGTCACTGACACTGTGTGTCCTGCCCACTAGGATGAAACAGGAGTTTCATCTGTCCCAGCACTTAGGACAGTGCTGAGCACACGACAGGCACCGCACAAAGATCTTAACACACACACATGAAGGAGTGTGATGTGACTATGCTTTCCCTGCTCATGGACTGGCATTCCTCCTTTTGAGAAACAAAACCTTTATTTTATACAATTTTTTCCAGTTATGGCTGGTACTTTGCATATATTTTGCTTAACAAATCATCCCCATCTCAAGGCCTTAGAGATAATCGCTTGCATCTCCCTCTAAGACTCTTAACGTCTTGTCTCTTATATTTAAGTTTTTTCGTCCATTTGCGTATTTTTGTGAATGGTATAAACCAAGATCCAATCTCTCTTTTCCCCTGTGTTGTTCATCAGTTACGCCCACAGGGAGTCACACACCAAGTTTCCAAACACAACTGAGTCTGTGTCCAGGCTCTTGAGCTATTCCTATGCCAGCACCACACTGTTTTAATTGCTACAACTTTCCAGGAGGTCTCCTCACTGTCAGGAGCAGCCTCCCCACCACAGCCCCCCAGCAGCACCTTCTTCTCAAGTATCTTGGCCATTTGTGAGCCTTTCTTTTTCTTATAAATGTTAAAAATAACTTGCCAAATTGCATAAAAAGAGACAAACAAAAGGAAAAGCAAAATAATTGGTACTTTTATTGAAACTGCATTGAATCTGTAGATCAACTGGGGAAAACTGTCATCTCTACGACATTGACACTTCTTATTAACGTGACGTATGACTCCATCTATTCAGGCCTTCTTTAACACCTGTCAGTAAAGTTTGATAATTCTGCACAAAGAGATCCTGCACACACACCTTGTTAGGTTTAGCGTCGGGAGTGCTGACGTTGTAACGAAATGCAATACACTCTCTTGAGCAATCTCACATGCAATTAGTTTTAGATTATCCTAGATTTCATCCACAGACAGTATGCCATCTTTGACTGATGGCAGTTTACTTAGTCCTCTTCTGAAACTTAAATATTCACTTTATTTTTTCTCTCTTATTCATTCGGTAAGTATCTATGAATAGCTGCCAACTGTCAGGTACTGTTTTAAGCACTGGAATCAGCAATGAGCAAAACAGACAGAAATCTGTTCTCACGAGCTGACATCCAGCTTACTGCACTGTTGGCGTATCGGTCAGTGGACATCCAGCTTACTGGACTGTTGGCGTGTCGGTCAGTGAACACCCAGCTTACTGGACTGTTGGCATGTCGGTCAGTGGACACCCAGCTTAATGGACTGTTGGCGTGTCGGTCAGTGGACACCCAGCTTACTGGACTGTTGGCGTGTCGGTCAGTGGACACCCAGCTTACTGGACTGTTGGCGTGTTGGTCAATGTTGAAAAGAAGTAGTGGTCACAGACATCACTGTCCTTTTCTGATTTTAAAGGGAATTCTTTCCAAATTTCACCACCGTAGATACTTGCATAGGACTTTTTGGTAAATGCTCTTCATCACGTTAACACATGCTAATAATTTTCATCATGAATAAAATCTGAATTTTATTGAGAATCTTTTCTGCATACTGTGAGAGGCTTATTAACAGAGTCCTTTGACCTGTTCATGTAAATTACAGTGATAGACTTTCTGTTGTGGAATCTGGTGTTCCTGGGATAAACCTGATTGCACTTCTTCCTGGACACTGCGGGATCTGGCTTGCTTACATGCTGCTTTGAATTTTACATCTATGTTAATGAGTGAGTATGGATTATCATCTTCCTTTCTTACACTCTTTTTAAAATTTTTGATGTCAAGATTCAAGGCATTGTATGATGTAGCCTCATACAACTAGTTAGGAAATGTTCCCTCTTCTACTCTCTAGAACATATTTAGGATTAAAATGGTCCTTCCCCATGTTTCAGGGGGAAATTTAGTGTACAAGACTGTTATAACCCAGTGGTGTGAGCCATGACCGAACATGGACCCCAAGGTTGGACCTCACACCTCCAACTCTTGGAAGACTTCTGTGGGTCCTGGAGATAGCATGCACAACTAAAGAAAGACTGCTGTTTCCCATTTATCAGGTGACTCAAAGCTCCTGGGTTTCAGAGCAAGAGGAGGCTCTCTAGCAAGCCCACACTGCAGCGTCGCGAGCCTGCCACTCGGGCCACAAGCCCCAGCAGGCCCCATGGTGCTAGGGATATCTGCGGTAGATAAACACCTGTGTGGGGCCCTCGGAGCCCCCACATGAGAGTCAATATAGTCACCTAGGCTCCTGGAGCAAAGAGTCACGTCATCTGCAGAGACGTCATGCCTGGCTACAAGGTCCTACAGAGACTGTCTGACCATGAGACACCGTATCTGTGGCACCAAAGTTGCCCTCACGAGCCATGTGCTGCAGGCCCAGCAACCGCCCAGGGCACAGTGGACACGCCACATCTGGGGCCACACGGGTGCAAGTCTAGAGGCCACAGTCACGTGACAGGAAGGCCCAGCCCAGCCTCCCGCCTCTGTCACACACGTCTCTTCTCAGGGCACCCTTTCCCAGCACGTCGTGGGATGGTCACTAAAACTGGGCAGTAACACGCAAAACCTGGTTATGGAGGGACTGGCTTGATATACTAGTATATACCTCAGCAGAGTCCCAGGCAGGGCCACCCAAGAGACAGTGTGAGGCAGAGCTCTGAGTGGTGTGCCCAGTCTACCATGGCGTGTGCGGTATGTGCGTGTGTGCGTGTGTGCGTGTGTGTGTGTGTGGGAAGGAGGTGTCTGTGATAAGGCAAGGACTCCAGCTTGCTCAGGCCTCTGGAGGGAACAAGGTTTGGGGCAGAGGCACCGGCTGGACCTGGGAACGGACACTATGTGTCATGTGCCAACATCCACCCCGGCACCCCCAGCCACAGAGGCGCTAAACCCCATGCGCCTTGGATGCGGTGGCCGACAGGTGTCAGCAGGGCCCGTCACCAGCCCCCACTCGCACGGCAGACCCACAAAGGCAGGGACTGAGACAGCTCGGGGGAAGGCTGTGCCTGGGCCCAACAGCCAGGCTCCTCCTTAGCAAGGCTAATACAGCCACGGCCGCTACTGAACACCTGCCCGTTACAAGCAGAGGCCACCTCCAGGCCCCTGAGGAGAGCTGTACTTGGCGCTGCCAGCAGTCACTTGGTGGGAAACTTTCACCTGGAAACAGCAGTGATGGGTCTCAACAGGGACCACTCGCATCTCGGGTCAGGCCTGCCTTGGCTGATGCACTAGCGTCAGAGACGCACCAGAACGAGACTCCACAGGACATCCACTCGGAGGAGAAAGGAGGGCCAACAGGGCGAGAGGCCCAGGACCTGCTAGCACGTCAGCCTCCACATCACTCAGGTGTCGGCCAGGTGGAATGCTGGGACAGCCTCTTGCAGGCGCAGAAAAGACACTGGGATGGTGGGCCTGTCCTTCAAGAAGAAAGGATGGCCAACAGATATACCGGGTGCCCAACCCGAAAAAATGCATGGATTTAGGAAACAAGGAGCCAAAGCAGAGGTGGCCCCTGTCACCCACAGGAGCCCAGCGGGGCTTTGCACCACCATCCCACAAACTCAAGTGAGGCACATCTAGGGGCCCTGACTCTAACAGGCGGGGACAGCCTCCTCCACGGGACCCAGGAGGCCACCGAGGCTCCTGCTACTCTGGGCTCTTCACAGCCAAGGTGCGAGGGGCAGAGCTGCCCTTGCACGGGGCAGGGAGAAGTCTGTCTGGAAATCAGGGGGCTCCCGGGGGCCTTTCTAGAAGTCTCTGGCACCAGTCTGAACTGTGCCTGAAGCATCGTGGCAGCCAGAGCCACCACAGGCACAGCGGGCGGGGCCCTGGCGGGACAGCGTGAAGGCTGGCTCACTCGGTGCGACCACCAACCGGAGCAGCAGAGGGCTGGCCACAGCAAAGACCCCACGATGACGTGGGTCCCCATGGCAACCGCAGGCGCCCTGTTCCTTCTCCCATCAACGCCCTCCTCCCTGAGGTCACGACCAGCACCACCTGAAGCCAGAGACAGGACCCGACGTGGAGTGTGGGCAGAGCCGGGTGGGGCCAGGGCTGCAAGCAGACGCCCCCGCCCTGCACGTGGCCCTTAGGCCCAGCAGCACAGGCGGCGGGAGCCTGCTTTACCTGCCTCAGGGCACTCGGGTACCTGGGAATCCACACCCCAGGCAAGCCTTGAGCCAAGGCCTGGTGGGCACAGAACTCTGCAGCTCTGAGCTGTGACCCACTCTGTCTCCAGAGCCTCTAGGGGATGATCCAGCTCACCTGACATGGAGCTGGAACCTCAGCCCCTCTGGTTCCTCTCTCCCCACCCACCTCCTCAAAGCTCTCCCCCACAGTTCTGTCTCGGAACATGTCCTAAAACATAACTTTTACAAGAACCCTCACCTCAGTGTCTGTTCCTAGGGAATTCACTTAAGAAACACTGATATAGATGTTTTTGTCTTTGATTCTATCAGTCTGTTGTGCTTAAAGAACACCGCTTTATGACTCAGATTATTTCAAATTTGTTGAGACATGTTCATGCTCTAGCCCTCAGTCAGTTTTCAGATATAATCCATGTATTTTAGTAAGAACTAGAATCTTTAGCATGTGTGCGTGCACACACACGCACGTATGTAAAACAAACCTGATATTTTAAAATACTCCAAATCCTTATCGGCTTTAGTTGTATTTTTTGGGAACCAGTTGTCAGGTGCATACGTATTAGATGCATACGAAATTACAAGATCCTTATCTTCCCGGTCACTTACACTCCCAGGTGATTCTCAGGCCATCAGCCTGGAAGACCTTCTGGGAACCAATTTCTTACCCAAGATAAAGCATTTGCCTACAGGACACCCAGCCCCCAAACTCGCCTCTGGGGAGGAGCTTCGTGGGGAAGCATCCTCTGAGGAGGAGCTAACCCCCAGGCCTGGAGGCACAGTGGGGAGACCACACAGGGCCTGCAGGGGCAGGAGAGCTACTCACCGCAATCTCTGTTACTAAAATATCAGTAATACTTCCCAACACAGTGACAAAGTCAAAGACATTCCAGGCGTCTCTGAAATAGTTCTGGAGAGAAAGAAGGGCAGTTAGTGCTGGGCTGGCGGGGGTGGGGAGGCTCTGCAGACAAGCTGTAGGAGCTGGCCTCTCGTCAAGAAGGTAGCAGAGGATACATGGGCTCCCTCGTGGGCAGGTGGGCGGAGCACAAGGCCACACATCCCCTCCCCTCCAGGAACAGGGTGGGGGCAGAGGTGGGGCAGAACCCGGCAATCGTTTCCCTGGGGCCCCTTCAGGGTCATATGTGCTCTGGGGGTTCAGGGAATCCCAGCTCCAAACAATGAACCCCCAAAGGTTCCTTACAGAGGGCAGGCCAGAACCAAGACACCGAAAGGCCAGGAGGGGCTAAGGCACACACCAGCACTCCAAAGGCGATGATCTTGAGCACACACTCCATGGAGAACATGGACGTGAACACGATGTTCAGACACTTCAGCATCAGCTCGTACTCGTAGGGCGCGTCGTAGAACTGCCAAGGGAAAGGTGCTGTTGGCCGTGGACCCACTGCCCCGGCACGGGGCTCCTGAAGACCTCCTGTCAGAGCACAGTGGGCAGACGCACCTGCCGCGCTGGGACACCCCTCCCTGTTCCCCCTGCGTCTTCCAGAACCTTCTTACGCTCTCAGCCCACGGACAACCAGGGAGTCAGGGCTGCGTGGGCAACCCAAGCTGACCGGTGCTCAGGGCGGTATCACTGCTGCCCGCGCCCCAGGAGGAGCGGGCCCTCCTCGCGGCTGGAGTCGAGCCCCATGTCCACGGGCACCCCCAGTCCACCGTGCAGGCCCCAGGCACCTTCATCATCAGCACCACCGTGTTGAGGGCTATCATGGCCATGATGAAGTACTCGAAGGGCGGTGAGACCACAAACGCCCACGTCTTGTACTGGAACGACTGCTTGCTCTGGGGCATGTACCGCGTCAGGGGTTTGGCACTAATGGCAAAGTCGATACAAGCCCTCTGCGAGGGAGAAAGGAGAAATGAGAACTTGGACCCCTTGAGGCCCCTGCGCACGCCCTCCCCCAGCCACACACAGAGCCCCAGTGAGAGAAGGCCTTCTCCAGGCAGCGCCCCCAGCCCATGCTGGCCAGCGGTCCCCACACGGAAGGGAGGCCCAAGGGCCCTGACCACTCTGCCCACCGGGGAGCTGCCTGGAGACGGAGACGCAGGGAGCCCCACCTCGTTCTTCTCCAAGCTGCACTCAGACATGACTCTGTCCCCCTGCTCCTGGAAGGTGATGATGATCAAGGCCACAAAGATGTTCACAAAGAAGAAGGGGAAGACCACGAAGTAGACCACGTAGAAGATGGACAGCTCCATGCGGAAGCCGGGGCTCGGGCCCTGCTCCTCGTAGGTGGCGTCCACCGAGTGCTTCAGCACCCTGGCCGAGAGCCGACACCAAGCGTCAGGGGAGCCCAGGAGGGCATGGCCCCAGGAAAGACGGGACCCGCATCACAGGGGGGCTTCCGTGGCTGAGCCAGGGGCGGAGCCAGGCACGGCCAGGCCTGCTCCCCAGGAGAGCCGTGTCTCCCAGCAGCGGGCTGCCCCCGACAAAGGGCTCGTACTCAGGGCTGCTGGGGACCTCCAGGAGGAGGCCTTGGCTGCCTGAGGTCCCATCCCTACAAGGAGAAGCGGGAGAGGCCCCGCAGTCCTGTGCTGCCCAGCTCTCTCCCATCCCGCACCAGGTTACCTACCCATACCCTGCTTCACCTGTGGTCAGGAAGCCCTGGGTTCAGCAGAGTTTCCTGGCAGAGCATCGCTCCTACCTTCTGAGGGGTGGCCCTCTCAGCCCTAAAGGAAGCCCCTGCCATCCAGGGTGGCACTGAACACACGCATCCCTCAGGCTCCCCTTAACGAGGCCAGCGGCCAGCTCCTCTTCCCTCCGGTGCCCTGCCACCGAGCGAGGATTGTTAGGAGCTCGTGATACTGTGCTCTGGGCTTACTCTCCGCCTCCTCCAGGCTGCCCACTCCCAGAGGGAGGGCCTCCTCTCACCAGTGAGCACAGAGCCTAGGGCGTATCTGCTTAGTGACAGGTGCAGAGTCTGAGCTCCCCACCCCAGCTGCCCCTCTCTCTCGCCTGAGCAGCCGTGAGGAGCCAGGCAGCACTCACATGGGCCATCCTTCGCCGGTGGACACAGTGAACAGAGTCAGCAGGGCCCAGAGCACGTTGTCATAGTGGAAGTCGTATTTCTTCCACTGCCGCGGCTGAGCTTCCACCTCCTCCTTCTCGTAGTCCAAATACTGGCCCCTAGGGGTGGGAACACGGAGGGAGCCAGAGGTCAAAGACAAAGGGTCTAAACAAACCCCCGTGTCTGCAGTCAACGGACCTTTGAAAAGGGTCGTCCGTTCAGGGGAGAAAGACTGGTCTCTTCATCAGATGGTGCTGAAACCACTGGGTCTACAGGCAAGAATACAGATGCGGACCCCCATCTCACCCCATGTGTACAAACTAACTCAAAATGGACCAAAGGCCTAAATGCAAGCAGTAACTCTATAAGACGCTTAGAAGGAAATATAGGGGGCCACAGAAAGAATAGATTAATTGGACTTCGTCAAAATGGAAAGCTCTGTTTTCCAAAGGAAATCATCAACACTCAAAATGGGACTAAAGACAGAAAACCGTCTGTCTGATAAGGGGCTTTCTATCAGCACTATACTAACAACTATTACAATCAGTTATAAAATGGATGAACATTTCAATTTTAAAAATGGATAAAAGACCTGAATAGATATTTTTGCAAAGAAGACATCAAATTATCAATAGGCACAGGAAAAGAGGCTCCACATCACGAATCATCAAGAAAATGCAAACCAAACCACAATGAGACACCACTTTATCCCCACTGAAATGGCTACAATTACACTTCTTAAAAGGAAAATAACAGCGCTGGCAAGCCCGTGAAGAAATCAGAACTCTCAGACACTGTTGGTAGGAAACAGTTTGGCAGCTCCTGAAACTGACAAAGAGAATCACCGCGCAGCCCGACAACCCCACCTCCAGGCTCATCCTCGAGAGAGACGCGAGCGCCTGTGCACAGACGCAGCTGCACACAGACTCAAAGCAGCAGCGACCAGAGCAGCCCAAGCGTGGGGACGACCTACGTGCCCGCCAACAGGCAGAGGCACTCAGCGAGGTCTGACGACAGAAGGGACGACATCCAACGGTCAGGGGAGGGAGCCCACCGGGGCCACAGCAGCAGAGGCCTTGACAGCCGCAGCGGCAGGAGTCGGGGGCGGCGGACCACACAGAGCGCCCGGTTCCCTTTGTGTGCAAAGCCCAGGGCAGTGCTCACCAGGCACCAGCCTTCCCCCCGCCCCTCCCTGAGGGCACTCCTCTGGTCTGCTCAGCTGGGGCGCGAGGCCCCAGTGATGAGCAAGTGGTTCCAGCCCTGGGGCGGCCCCCAACCTTAGGGCCCAGCCTGGAGCTTGAGGGTTGACGCAGCGTCCAGCAGAGGCCGCACTGAGCTCCCTGAGGTGTGCAGGCAGGAAGGGCCCAGGCACGGCCCTGCGGACCGCGGAGGGGCCGGCTCACCTGCAGTCCCGCTCCAGCTCCTTGGACTCGTCGGTGCAGTAGAAAAACTTCCCCTTGAAGAGCTGCACCGCGATGACAGCGAAAATGAACATGAAGAGCACGTAGACGATCAGGATGTTGAGGACGTTCCTCAGGGAGTTCACCACACAGTCAAACACAGCCTGGGGGGGGCAGGGCTGTGAGGGGCGGGGCCAGCCCGGGGCCCAGCAGGGTCTGGACCGGGGACCAGGAGGGCCCTCCTGGACCGGATGAGGGGGCGGCAGGAGGTGCTGGAAGAGGCGGTGTGGGCAGGGGCCTGACACCACGGAGAGCCTGGGGCTGAGGCCAGCGTTAGGCCCCTCAGCCAGGCCTCGGGCCAGCATGGGGGGGAGGCACAGGGCTAAGCTGAGGGCAGTGCATTCGGGATGGGGCAGACAACCGGCGACATGAGGCCAGCTCAGGGCAGGGCTTGGGGCACGTGCGTGGACCAGAGGGGACTCCCAGCTGCTCCCACTGCCCAGGCCACCTGTTCTCCAGTGAGCCGCTCCCTGCCGCCCTGGTCTGCTTGTTGCTGGCTGTGCACAGAGGCCAATCTGCAACCGGCTCTCGAGGCCCTGCGGGGCGCACTCCACGCGTGGGCAGCTGCCTTGGCAGCCCTGCCCCTGGTGCCTCAGTCACCCTTGAGCTGCCCCTTCAACATGGGCTCTAAGCAAACCACCCCCCAGAACCTCACATCACTTAGTGTCTCCACGGCCTGCAGGTCAAAGGTTCTCCTAACCTGTTACTGTACAGTCTTGGAGGATGAAGTGAATTTAAGCACAAGCTCAGCAACAATTAGACTGCAGCACAATTCTAAAGCCATATTCCCCAACCCCTGCTCTCTGGCATCCCCCTGTGACCCTGACCCCCGCACCACAGCTGCTGAGGAAACACTCGGTCGTGTGGGTGCCCCTGAGTGGAGGAACAGCCTCACAAGACATGCAGAGAAGGAGCCCCCTCGGACATGGTCACAGAGCTGAGAACCCATCCCATGCACACAACAGAGGGCCTCCCTCGTGGGGGCCTCCCCTCAGCTATGCTCATCCCCACGCAACACGGGAAGCTGCAGGGGGCCAGGCAAGATACACATGTGCACCCCGCAATGCATTCCTGCATGTACGTGTGTGCACACACATGTACACACACGCAAAGTCCACCTATAAACGTGTACACACATAGGTACACATGCACACACACAGCCCCCACCCCCCTCCAGGCCCCACTCCAGACTCTCACTTTGAGCTTGGGCAGCCGCTTGATGGTCTTGAGTGGCCTCAGCACACGCAGGACCCTCAGGGACTTGATGGTGCTGATGTCTTTCCCTTTGGAGCCTCTAGAAGGGAGAAGCCACCCATGTAGACAGGTAGGGTGCACACCTGTGCCCAGAGGACTGGGGACAGGGTAGCCTTGGTCCTGAAGACGCCTCGGGCCAGTGCATCTCCCCCAACAGGCTGCCTGAGGGGACAAGGCCTGGGGTCAGGCCAGTGGCACCTGGTATCCAGGGAGAACTGAGCTTCTGGGCAGGAAGAGCTCATCACCCCAGATCCCATCATTCAGCACTCCCACCCACCCCACACCAGACTCCTCCAAACACCATGCCAAGGCCCCAGTGGGAGTAAAGGTAGGTGGGCTCCAGAACGGCAGCCCCAGCCCAGGCAGCACGTGCAAGTCTATGAGCAGTGCAGACCCATGCCCATCACCATGGAGTCTTCTGGAAGGGCTGGCCTGCCTGCCTTTCCCTGCTGGTGGAGGGAGGGAGGGTTCACACCACCAGGACTGCGCCTGATGTCAGGAAGCGCCCAGCTGACTGCCATGCAAAGGCAACAGCAGCAGGACCTATCAAGGCTGCGGCAAACGTGGGCGGGGCACCCCTCCACTGCCTGCCGTCTGCCCTGGCAACACGGCAGCGTCTGCTCCTGCAACACGGCAGCGTCTGCCCTGGCAACACGGCAGCGTCTGCTCCTGCAACATGGCAGCGTCTGCCCCTGCAACACGGCAGCGTCTGCTCCTGCAACACGGCAGCGTCTGCCCTGGCAACACGGCAGCATCTGCTCCTGCAACACGGCAGCATCTGCTCCTGCAACACGGCAGCGTCTGCCCTGGCAACACGGCAGCGTCTGCTCCTGCAACACGGCAGCGTCTCCTCCTGCAACACGGCAGCGTCTGCCCTGGCAACACGGCAGCGTCTGCTCCTGCAACACGGCAGCGTCTGCCCTGGCAACACGGCAGCGTCTGCTCCTGCAACACGGCAGCGTCTGCCCTGGCAACACGGCAGCGTCTGCTCCTGCAACACGGCAGCGTCTGCCCCTGCAACACGGCAGCGTCTGCTCCTGCAACACGGCAGCGTCTGCCCTGGCAACACGGCAGCATCTGCTCCTGCAACACGGCAGCATCTGCTCCTGCAACACGGCAGCGTCTGCCCTGGCAACACGGCAGCGTCTGCTCCTGCAACACGGCAGCGTCTCCTCCTGCAACACGGCAGCGTCTGCCCTGGCAACACGGCAGCGTCTGCTCCTGCAACACGGCAGCGTCTGCCCTGGCAACACGGCAGCGTCTGCTCCTGCAACACGGCAGCGTCTGCCCTGGCAACACGGCAGCGTCTGCCCTGGCAACACGGCAGCGTCTGCTCCTGCAACACGGCAACATCTGCTGCTGCCTCAAGAGCACTGAAACAGGCTAGCAGGTGGCTGCCTGGTTCTTCCTGGCTCCACAGCAAACCCCACTGACCTTTCACCCACCACAGGGCATTTAACATGACTTCAGTTACACAGAGACACTGGTGGGGAGACTTTCACAAAACTGCAAAAGTGGTATGTAGGGTGACTATGATTGTTAGGATTATGTGTCTAAAATATTGCTGGTTCATTAATGTTCTTCCAGATGTTAAGAAATCTTGTCCCCTAAGCTATCAACAATTTGGTAAGATATACCTTTGTGAACAGAGATAAAACATTTACTTTCTCTCCCTGATTCCTTCAGAATTCAGAGTATTTCAGTGAGTATTCTTACTTCCATGACAATATATTTATCTGCATAAGTTCAATAAGAACCTATTCTCCTTCTACAGGACACAATTGGAAACACTGGCCATACGACCAAGGCTTTGACTGACAAGGGGCTGCAGGTAAAATCTGATGGCCATGTCCTTGGCTTGGTTTCCTGGCTTTGAAAGCTTTTGAGAGTTCAGTCTGAAACTCCTTATGAAAATTAGCAGCAACAAAGCAGTCTTAAAAAGAACTTAAATGATCAGTCACTCTTCTTGCAGCACTTATATAAATAATCAGGCCAAGTTTAATACAAACAAATTACTTTTACTGTGATTATCTTTGGTTTTTTAAAAAAAAAAAACAGGGAGTATTGTAGAGAGAAAAAATGTTTGCCCCTCCATAGATATTAGATTCTAGTTCTAATACTTGTTTTTGAGGGTTTGCTATATACCTACAAACTTGTCTGGATCCTGAATTCTTCATTTCCTCAAATATCTGGCTCTGACTTAACAAACTCATGTTTCAAGTTTTCTTCCACCCCTCTAATTAGAAATCAATCAGAACAAAGACTGCCCCAAAATCTCCTTGGAAGAAACTGCATCAGGTCTTCCTCGCTACCCAGATGGCAGTAAACCTCAGGGACTTGAACCCTGAATAAATATTTCAGACCTGAAGAAACCCCAGCATCCCCCTCTCTAGTCTGATCCCCTACACTGGTTCCTCAATTCCTGGAGCAGAGATGGGCAGCAGGCCTCAGAGGACCCCTGTGACAGTGTCCAGCAGGCCAGGCCCTGCTGGTTTCAGCAGGCTTGTGCTGGACCAATCGCAGATCCCCAGCGCCAAGGCTGGGGCTGCCTCATTCCTGTTGCTCTGCCAAGGGCTGATTCCAATCTGTCCCAACTGGGTAGATCTGATTTATTTCCACTCGCTAGGAAACCCCACAGCAGTACCTGTCTTTGCAAGACATTTAGGGAGACTCCTTATTTCACGAGAGGAGATTCTCTTTCCAAATACATTAAAAAACCTAAGTGACCCCTGCCTCAAATGGGTAAACACAGTAAACCCTGTGAATAAGCCCATCACTTGCTTAGGAGCAAATATGCACAAGATATGACCAGAACCTTCCCTTAACTCTTGAAGACACTGCAGAGTCCCCTGCTAAGACATCAGCTTCCCAGGAGACACCCTCAGACTCTGGCCAAGGTTGGTCCTAATAACAGAATAGCCTGCGGTTATCTTTAGCGGGGCAATACGCTGTCTATGCTTTGGCCAGCACCACCTACGGTACCTGGATTAACACTTCTGGGGAGGTTGGAAATCAGTTACGTCAGATCATGGAGCCAGCTACTTGGCTCAAATCTGTGACTTCTTCATGGGATCTTTCTTTGATTAGGGGACCACGACCTGGGGACCATCACTCCAAAATATACTTCAAACATTAGGAATTATCCTATTTATAATGCCCCTAATATGTCTGTCACATTCTCTCAAAAATTTTAAATACATGTTTGTAGCTGACAGCCACTAAGTGAGTGGTCTCCATTCTGACTGGAAGGTCAGAAAAGCAGCAAAGAAAATGACCAACATGAAGATTATAACCTAAAACTGATCTGTGTGAATGTCACAAGGGTTAAGCAAATACATCACGACCTGTGGAGACCATGTCTAAAATCAAAGCTGCAAAAACTACACAATGGGAGCTGAGCATGGTGCCAACACCTGTGAATAAACAGTGCTGCCTGCCGTATCAGTAAACCCCGTTAAGCCATCACATTACAGCTGACAGTGAGCCCTTGGGGAATTTGGGATGGAGTCAGGATGCTCCCCATCTAGCAGTGAGCCAGCCCCCCTCAAAGGGACACCCCGAGGAGACTCAGGAGGAGCAGCGCAGGACGCTGGCCCCAGATAGCTGAGGTGCACATCATCCAGTGAGCCCGGACTCTTCTATTTCCCACATACAGGAAAGCACTAAGTTCCTTAAGAAGCCTGGCTTTCTTCAATCAACAGTAATCTTTCGATGTTCCGACTCCCAGGTCTCTGTTGCAAAAACTCCTACATATCGCGGCTCAGGCTCCCCCCTTGCCTCTTCGGTACAGTCTCTCAGAGTTATCTGAGATGTTGTATCCCAGGCATAAGTCCTCAGTTTTGTCAGCCAAATACAAGGTAACTCTCAGCTTACAGGCTGTAAACTTTTTTTCAGATGGCAGCTGCAAACTGGCACTTGTCATCTGCCTCTGCAAGGGTTAAATCATGAGCTGCTGCAGCTGCTGACTTTCAACACCTGCCTGAAAGGAATTCCAGGTAGAGAGCACAAAGGAGGCCCTCGGCGCTCCAGGAAAAACTGGCAGAACAGCTCTTCAGGCAGATGTTTCCAGGAGTCAATTTTATGAGCCCAATTCTTGCACCTCCTCATATCTAGACAAGCACTGAAACCCTCCGTGGCGACGGCTGCTCCTCATCACCAGCAGAACCCTTCTGCAAAATGTATGCGCCTGATTGCACGTGTTCCCCTTCACCAAAATCACACATTTACTGACCTTTCCCCTACTTCTTTGGAGCAGTTTCTCAGCGCTATCTGAAATGCTATCTCCCACGACATAGTCCTCATTTTGCCCCAAATAAAACTTTACTTGCAACTCTCACACTGTCTTTTTTTTTTTTTAAGTCAGCACAGTTGACACACCTAAAATTTTTATCACATCTCTCAGCTGGGTTGACAGTTTGATCAGAAGGGGAGAACTGTTTAAAAAAAAAAAAAAAGAGGCGGGTAAGAGAGAGAGAAAGGAGGAGGAGGAAAGTGAAGCAGGAGAAGAAGGGAGCATAAGAAGACACAGGGCCGAAGTGGAACCACCTGCCCCAGGAGAGCAGACAGGGCTCAACTGCAGTCTCACCTTCCCCTGGAGGAGGAAATGGCACCCCACTCCAGCACTCTTGCCTGGAAAAATCCCATGGACAGAGAAGCCTGGTAGGCTACAGTCCATGGGGTCGCAAAGAGCTGGACACGACTGAGCGACTTCACTTTCACTTTCTTTAACCTTTCCCAGGAATGACATTTCTGGAATCGCCTGGTGAGCACCACTGAGGTAACACTGCCTGAAGCACTCCTTTCTTTCCTCTGGTCAAACCTTGTCTGGCCCCCCGTCTATACAGGCCTTCCATCTGACACAGCTCCCATCAAGCACAGCCTATCTAACTGCTAGATGGGATGCTGCCTGTTCCACAGATCACTGAATAAACCCAATCAGACCTTCAGAGTCACTCGGCAATGAGGGTCAGAGATGCTGGGCATTTCAGGGAAGTGTGGAAAGGAAAGAGCAAAGAAAGCCCTGTTTCCAGAGGAGACAAGTGGGAAAGTGTCTCAGGACATCCCACATCCTGGCAGCTGGGGTCACACAGCTCCCACCCAGAGTGGGCACTGCCCTCCAGACCCAGGTGCCCAGCCTCCAGCACTCAGTCAGGATGCCCTGCTCACCAAGGGGGGGCCATGCCCAGCCCCAGCCCCCAACCCAGCCCCCAGGGGTGAG
This sequence comes from Budorcas taxicolor, assembly GCF_023091745.1. Classification (NCBI taxonomy): domain Eukaryota; kingdom Metazoa; phylum Chordata; class Mammalia; order Artiodactyla; family Bovidae; genus Budorcas; species Budorcas taxicolor. The sequence goes on along the minus strand of NC_068920.1, from coordinate 166,028,273 downwards.
GTGGGGACATGTGGCCGGGGGACATGGCTCCTGGCAGCATGCAGCCCAGACGGTGGCGGAAGTGAGCAGGGGGAGGCATGGCGATGGAGCGGCCCACATGGGGTCGCAGCGTGCTGTGATGTGGGGCGGTGTGAGGGGACAGAGGGAAGGCATTACCCCATGAAGCTCCTACCGGGAGTCCAGCAACAGGAGACAAAGAGAAGAGAGTCAGTGAGGCGGTCTCCCCGTGGGCTCAGAGACGACCCAACCCTCAGGGTCGCTGTCCATCGAGGAGCTTACTTACGTCTTCGTCTAGGTAAGCAACCACCTCCCCAGAATCTGCCCCCAGCTCCACCCAAGCCCCCACTCACCACCGTGCAGGGTCTGAGGGAGCTAATCTAGGCCCAGCCACAACAGGGCTGAGTGTCGCTCACTAGGAGCTACAGAAAACAGAGGAGCCCCCCACTACGGGAGACACCCAGCTGCCCACTTGCACTGGCTGACCAGCTAGTGCGGCCTCCTCAGGGCACCAGGAGTCTTCTGCAGGACGCAGGAGGCAGACACCTTAAGGCAGAGCCTGCCTGTCCAACTTCAGAACCACAGGGTGTGTCAGGGATGGCAAGCCTGAGGCCCTCCCAGCCCCACAGTCGGCCCCGAGCGGGCAGGGCCCTGCCCCCCTCCCCAGACTCATCACGGCTCTGGGGGTGCAGTCCAGCAAGGCAGAGCAGACCCAGGTACTTACGAGAAGGCAAACGCCACCAGGGCCCCACTGACCACAATGAAGTCCAGGATGTTCCACAGATCCCGGAAGTAGGCACCAGGGTGCAGCAGCAGTCCCAAGTCGATCATCTTTAGGGAACAACACACTTTAAGGGACAGAATATTTCGGAAAAGAAAGACAGAGCCAGAGCCCAGAGACCTGCGGCGAGAGGAAGGAGGCCGTCTCATGTTCCATCCCCCACCCGGGGAGGGGTCACAGTCCCGGGCGCGCCTGTCACGGTGAGGAGCCGCGGCTCAGGTCCCGTCCCGTCGGGGGAGGGGTCACGGCTCAGGTCCCGTCCCGTCAGGGTGCTGACATGGCTCAATTGATGGCCTCTTAAAGCCTCAACAGGCATCCGGATCTCCACGCCCTCGACCCCAGTGACTCCGCATGGCCAAGACTGGCTGAGATCCTGCCGGGCCTCCAGCTCCTCTGGTGCCTGAGTGAGTCTCCCCCTCACTGGGCTGCAGCCACGCCTGCCCGGAGCTCACCGCCTGCAGACCCTCGGAGGGTCGGCCCCACTGGGCAGGAGGAGGTGCTGAGGAGCTGCCCTTCTGCAGCAGTGACTTCTGGAGGCATCTTACTGTTTCTGGGCCTCAGTGTCCTTGTTTGTAAAATGCAGTAACACCTCCCCCAGGAATTCACAACAGAAGTGGAGTGAGCATGCACAGAAGCCACCCTGAGCCACCACGCGAGACCCCCTCCCTCCTCGAGCTGCACCTGTGGGGACCCGCACAGGCCCTCAGCAACACCGAGAGAAGGACCAGGGCCACACAGGACGGTCGTGCTTCATCTGCAGTCAAGCACCAGGGAGTCCTCTCTGCCCACCTGCTGCAATCTTTGAGCCTTGAGGCCAGCGTCCTGTCCCCACTCGCCTTCCTCTAGCTGAGGTCCCGGCCTCCCTCTCTGCTGAGACAACCCCGCACGACCCGGGCTCGTGCCACACAGGAGGGGGAAGCCTGTCCGCCTCAGAGAGAAGGGTCTCTGCCAGCAGGTAGCGGAGACCAGGCCCAGCGCTCACGAGCTCTCCTGAGGCTGATATAACACTGTGGGGAATCCTTAGCAAATGTGACCTTGTGTCTCCACAAAACACAGCCTCTGCAGGTGGGCTCATCACCCACACACGTGTGCATGCCCAGGGCACACTCGCCACATGCCTTCATCTCAGTCACGAGGGGGGATGAGCAAAGCCCTGCAGTCACCAAGGCAACCACACGTCTCACCTTTATCACCATCTCAAAGGTGAAGACGCCTGTGAAGATGTAGTCCATGTACTTCAGCACCTGGAACCAAAGAGAGGCTTTTTTCAAGGGCAGGGCAGGGCAGGGAGCTTGAGCCGGGCGCAGTTCAGCAACTGCACGTCTTCTTCCGGGACCCTGCACAGATAGCCCATCGGCCTGGGGCCTATGGGCAAGGGCCATGGGGAAGTGAGGGGAGGCCTGGCCCGCGCCCACGGGAGGGGCCCCTGCAGTGACGGGCTGCACCGCATCCTGGACACACCCCCAGACATTCCGCCCCCCACTCTGCCGGGCAGTCAGGGCCCTGACAGCATCAGCCCCTCCAAGCCCAACAGCAGCACTCACGTTGTTCCTGGGCGAGTCTGTCTGCACAGGGTCCTCAGCGGCCAGGGCAATGCTACTCAGGGCGATGACCACGAGGATGACCATCTCGAAGTACTGCATGGTCACAATGTAGTGGCAGAAGCGGCGAAGCCTGGAAGGCAGAGCACGGGCCAGCAGAGGCTTACGGAGGGCCTGCCCGGCCCCTCCGCACAGAAAGCGCGGGGTCCTGCCAGGCGCCCCTCTGTTCAGGTGACAGCAGCCAGGCGACTGATCGGGAGGGGTGGGAGGCTGCAGAAGCCCCAGGCAGGGCCAGCCACCATGGCTCGCAGGCCAAGTTGGTCTGGCCCTTTTGCTACGCTAAGTTCCACCGGGGGCCAGCCAGGGCTGCCCGTCTATGTGTTGTGGGGCTACCATGCCCTGGACAGGCTTCCAGCTCTGCTGGGGGTGGGGTAGAGGCCGAGCACCAACGGTCCCCGAGCAGCCCTTCTCGAACCCCAGTGCTGGGCGCGGCACCCTCGTCTGAGCTCACAGAGATGCGTGTGCACACCTGCCCTTCAGTCACCTGCCTGCCTCCACTTGCTAGTCAGCACCACTGACGACTACTCCGGTCTGTCCAGGTCCATCCTGGACTGGGACACAGTGGCGCCCAAGACGCCCTGAGCAGCATCGACAGAAGCGGACGGGAGATGCTCAGATGCTGACACTCGCTACGACACAGCAGGAAGCAGTGACCGGGAGGCCAGCAAGCGCTCTCGGGGACGCGACGCCGAGCCTGGGCGACAAGCACAGCTCACAGACGCCACTGCCGCCCCTCAAAGACGCGCTCTCGGAGCCCCTCCTGCCTCCGCGGGCCCAGCCTCCGCCGCCAGCCCCTGCCACCTCTCCTCCCACCAACACCGTGTTCCCAGGGACACCACGTCTCTGTCCCTTCCTGTCTGCTCTCCGTCCCAACCACCGCTGCCCAGCTCCAGCCCCTCACCCCCAAGCTGCTCTTCTGAGACGCTTTCCTTCCACCCCCACGACGCTCCATCGCAGGCTTTCTTCCGTTCCAGCCCGTTTCTTTCAAAGCAACACTATCAGTCCATCTTGTGGCTGAGTTTCCACCCCTCCTCAGACCCTCAAGTTCCGCTGGCCACGTGCCACCCGCCAGCTTCCCTGGGCTCCGGGGCACAGCCAGGCCTCCAGCCATCAAGCAGAAACCCTAGCTGTCATCCTTCACAACTCTGCCCCCTTCCACCTCTATTTTGCCATCAAATCCTGCAGATTCTGCCTCTAAAATTCCTCTCCAAACACTTCACTCCCAAACCTCTTCACTCTGACCACCCTCATCCAATCGCCACAACCACCTTCCAAACGGTCTCTCTGTCTCATCTCCATTCTCCCCACCTAAGGGCTCCAGTGCAGTCTGACCGAGACTCACCCCCACCGCTCACAGCCTCTCCAGCTTCTCTAGGTTCTCACGTCATCCCACTTCTCCAAAGAACACACATCAGCCCTGTGTGCCTCTGTGCTTTTCCACACAACTGCCTTCAGCTGTTCGGAGCCCTAGGTCTTTAACGTTGAGACCATCACAAGCTCTCTCCACCTGCTGAGAACACTGTCTCCTTCCTCTTCACCTCGACTCTCACCCTTCAGCCGAGATCTCCCCCTCCCTCCAGGAAGGCTCCCAGACACTAGACCTCCCTGCCCTACCTATCCACGCTGTACTCACGTGACAGACACACCAGTCAGTGCTGGAGGCAGGGGCCATAGCTGTCTCTACCTCCATCTCACTCCCAACCCCTAAAGAGCGAGCTCCCCACACTGGCGTGCTGAGCAGAGGAAGGAAGGGAGGGCGGGCGGCAAGAGCTGGTGGACAGACTGCTAGCTGACCAAGGGCAGAGCGGCTGGCTGGATATGGGAAAGGGATGAGGCGGCGGTCCCTCGGGAGCAGCTGCTCCGCCCCCGTGGTGAGAGTTCTGCATGTGACCTGCCTGCACCCCTGCCTGGCGGGCTCCCCTCTCCTTCCTCGGACTCCAATCCCACTTCTCCACTGCAGCGCCCCCGTGCACACCTCCAGTCCCTGCTCTGTGCTTCCTCCTGGCCCTTCCCAGCACGCAGTGGCTCATGTCCCCACCTCAGTGCCCTGTCTGCTGCCTGCCTCTCCACCTTCCCACAGCTTAGAGGACGGGCGCTCACCGGCGCTGCGCATCTCTGTGGCTCCCAGCACCTAGAACACTGTCTGAACACCGGTCGAGCTACGGAAGCAGCTGGAGCGGTGTGTGGACGAGTGACATGTGAGGACTGCATGACACAAACCGACGGGAGGCCACCGGACAGACACGCGAGTGGCTGCGACGCATGCTCGTGCGCCCCAGTGGGAGGTGTCGATGCAGCACGGAGCTGGGTGTGTGTGCGCAGAGGTGACTTACGGCTGCAGTGGGGGTTAGAAGCAAGCCCTGGGATGCCCGTCTGGGTTTAAACCCCAGCTCTGCCACTGAGACGGATGGGCTGTATGTCTGGACACCAGCCTTCCCTGTGGCTCTGTGTCCTCATCTGCAAAGCGAGGCGACAGCAGAATGTGCTCTGTGGGAAGCTGTGATGATCTATCAAGATGTTAACACACATCACAGGCTGGGTCACACCTAGCACGCCTGCTGTCATAGGCACATGGGTCAGAGGCCGGGGACTAGGAGACAGAGCAGGACATGGGCTGGTGGCAAGACTCACAGGTTGGTGGGGCTCAAGCAGAACATGGAGCTGTACGGGACAATGGGTCGGGGGCCGCTCCTCATCGCGTCATCAGCTTCCACCTCCTTCTTTCCTTCTGCTTGGCTTTCCAGGTCCACGTTACCACCTACAAGCACAAAGGCCACCAAGTTAGGGGTGCAACTCATAGACTCACACCATGCAGGTAACCCCTGGGCAATATCCGCCAAGCTCCAGCCCCACAGGCTCGTGGACCCACCAGGGAAGGGCATGAGGCCAAGAACACAGCTTCACATGAGGCCTCGTCTGATCACAGCCAGATTACCACTGAAGCAGGTGATGCCGGGCTGAACCAGCTTTGAGCATCCGGCTGTCTGCTGCAAAGACCCAGAGACCCTCCCTCACCTCTCCCTCCACCAGGGTCTCTGGGGAGCAGCACCAAGCCTGGTGGGTGTCCCTGGCTGTGGACACCTTTTGCCTCCCTGTGCGTGTGAATGCTCAGTCGTGCCTGACTCTTTGCAACCCCACGGACTGTAAACCCGCCAGGCCCCTCTGTCCATGGGATTTCCTAGGCAAGAATACAGGAGTGGGTTGCCATTTCCTATTCTAGGGGACCTTCCCAATCCAGGGATTAAACTCGACTCTCTCGTGTCTCCTGCTTAAGCAGGTGGATCCTTTACCACTGCGCCACCTGGAAAGCCCTCTGCCTTCCTAGGGGCTGTTAATCTAGATGCTCTAACGATATCAAAGGCACCTTCAGCCCCAGAGACCAGGGCCAGTAGGCTCTCCCATCCCAGTTCATGGCTCGCGCCTCAAGAAAAGGTATCCCGGGCTGCCCTGCAGGCGGCTCAGGCAGGGCCAGCAGGCAGCAAAGAGAGGGCCTGTCTGGCGTGCAGCCACTCTCCAGAACCTGCTGGTCGGGCTTGACTGCACAGGACGCTGACCCAGGGAGGACGCAGCACTCCCCTCGTCCGCACCCTCGGCGGCGCCTCACTCCTGGCTCCCCCGTCCCTAAAGGGCATCTTCTGCTCTCAGCACCCCTCCCCCACGTGGCAGCCATGAATCAAACTCCCCAGAGTTAAAACGGCTGTGACCGCTGTGCTTTTTAAGTAGATTGTGCTCTTCAGGCACAGTATGTTTCTCACAGCAGTGCTTCATTTTTAACTATACTAAGGTATGTTTCGATTTTTCAAGTAATGATTCCTGAGACCCCAGGGGTATCAGGGAGACAGTGCACTGACTCAGAGCCAATGCCCACCATCCTCCTCCCTTTTACTTCTTGGAAGAAGCATATGAGCAGAGATGAAGGTGATTCCCTCCAGTCTTCTCCCCCGACTGCTGGCCACTCTGAAGTCCCACAGAGGACGAATGGGCGAGCCAGAGGAAAGAGCCTTGGGCGGAATGTGAAGCCTGCTCGAGCCGCAGCAGCCACAGCGCTCTGCGGACTGCCAGCTGCCACCACCCAGCGCCATTCACTTCCTGGCCGCAGGCATGGTTATATAGCATCATCTTCTAAGAAAGCAACTGGGCAATACTTATGTAAAGCCCTAAAACAATTCTGTTTATTGATTTCATTTGCACAAAATTATCTCCTAAGGAAATCAAGCACACAAACATTTGTCTTCACAAAGGTGTTTGTTATCAGTTCTTTTACAATAATAAAAACTATGAAACATAACCACAGGAGATCAACCAAGTGTGCAGCATTTACAGGAAGCATCGTACTATGAATATTAAAAGGCCCATACAAATAGCTTAAATGACAAAAGCTTATGATAAGGTTAAAAAAAAAAAAAAAAGACAGGCTAACACTTGTATATACCAGATAGATTCAACTACGAAAAATAACATATACAGGGGGAGGAACACCACCCAAATGACAGGAACTGCTGTGGTCTCTGAAAGGCTTTCCAGTGACAATTTTAATTCTCTTCACTATACTGTTAACATTAAAATATTATTTTCTCTGATGAGCATGTATAACTTTTAAATTAAGAAAACATTTATAAATTTAAAATCACAGCTTTTCAGACTCTTCCAGAATAACAAGTAAGCAAACTGAAGGACAAGTAAACTGGGGAAAAGGAACCAATATACACCTAACGAAGATTTTTTCTTTCTGCGTAAAAGAATGGAACAAAGATGCCAGAGCCTGGATGGAAACACTTCTCCTGAAATAAATTTACTATAACAACAACAGAACTCATCAATAAATCAAAACAGACCAGGAAAACAAGGAGAGCATCAAAACAAGAGCTACACCAACTAAGGAGATCCATTGTTGGAAACAGTTTATTTTTAAGAGACCTGACAGTAACAAAAAATTCACTGAAATAGAAGACGACCCAGCCCAACGGCCGGATATGGGTCATGGGAGGGGCGTGAAGAAAGGAACAGGATGTTCGCCGGGAACAGCCATGAGCTGGCTGGCCCGGGGGACGGCACTCACTGGCGTGCGTTAGTGCCTCCAGGTTTCAGATTAAGAAACTGAGGCTGAACTGAAGAATCACCCTGTGGGGACAAGACCAACCAAAGCTGGGTAAGGCAGGGAAAGTGAGGCTCCACAATACACTGCTCTCTCCAGGGGCTGAAGGGAGTCCAGACAGCAGCGCCCTGGGCTTCTGGGAAAGCACGGGTGAGTCGTCTCTGGCAGGAACATCCCCCATCTGCCCACAGAACCCCCGCTGACCAAGGTAGCTGTTGCCAATTAGAAGAGAACATGAGCCTAATGTCCCAAGGCGTCCACCACACAGAAAGAATTTCTCTGCTAGAGCTATGTACCACCCTCGAGAGAACTGAAAAAGCAGCCAAACAATTCTCTTTCTACAGGGCGTCATTATCTCATAAAGCCCGACTCAGAAAGGGTGCATTATGGTCAATTATATATGAACTCATATCATCAAACACAAAAAGAAGTGACGTGAGTGAAAGACAGCAGGCCTAGTAATAGATGTCTAATTCCCAAGGGACTTCGGATATAAGCACCTTTAGCTGAGGACTGTGAAAGAACTACAGAACTAAATATAAATGTGCAAAGAAATGCTGAAAATGAGTCTTTTAAAACTGAACAAGCAATAGAAGTCTATAAAATTGGCCAGCATTTCCATGGCCTATGACAGAGAGGCTTATTACAAAGGACTCAACGTCCTACTACAGCCAATTATAAAAGCAGAGCAAAAACATGTCGCTGCTTAAAGACCCCGAGAAGCTACAGTCTTTGGGAGACACCTGTGCCTGGGGGCCGCTTTCCCGTTTGTAAAAGTAGAAAGCAGCACCCTACTGGGAGGGGGAACGAAAGACTGGAGGTGAGGATGACGGAATATCTGGGAATAAGGGGCAAAATCCCAGAGGGGAGAGGAGGACAGAAAAGCGAGTCCCCCCGTCAGTCCCCAAAACTCCCCTCCAGTCTCTGCTGTACTGGTGTAAGGCAAGGCTGGTCTCTACTGGGAGCAAAGGGTCTCGAGGCAGAAGCAGGGCTGAAGGCTTGATACTGGGATCAAATGCAGATTCGACTTTGCTATCATTTCGCATTCAGAGTATTCTTGGCTTTATTAGTGTTCTGGTTAAAGAGTTGCCAAACCTTGAATAATTTAATAAGGCCTATTATTTTCAACACATGGCATTTTTAGAAATGCATGTATAATGTTACAGCAGGAAGGTGTATACTTTAGGAAGATAGAAAACGATATTAAAGCAAAGTCTGAAACGTAAGAAATCAGTAAATCGAAACACAGTCTCTATAAAGTTGTTGGGAAGGAATAAATTTCACTCTGCATCCCTAGGTTCTTCTGACTGGTCTAAGAATTAACTTGACATGAGAAGAGTAACATGGAAAAACGTAGGAACCGCACATCCGTGAGAGGCTCAGACAGAAAGGCTGAATGAGGTGTGTGTGTGTGTGTGTGTATCACCCTAAGCTAAACAATGGGGCGTCTGAGGACGCTCATAAGCCAACATAGAACAGAGCAGATTCTTGGTTACTAGGCGCTTGCCCTTCCAAAGAGACGGGGCCACTTAGGTAACACTCATCTCTGGTAATAGCTCTTTCCTGGGAAAAATCCCCAGTCTAAACTCTTCTATGTGGTTAAGGCAAGAACAGTTGTTTCTCTTGAACCCACAGGGTCTTGGTTGCCTTTAGCTCAAAAATAATTCTCACGCGAAAATGACACATTCAGGGGAGGCTTGTCCAGAGCCCCTATGAAGTCCAAAGAATAATAAACTCTATTTTGTGGGCAAAAGAAGGACTGAAATGGTGGATGCTAACGAGGAAGTTGGGAAAAATGTGATTGCAGTTGCTATTCTAAGGCCTTAAAACTTAATTTAAATATAACTATAGATTTTGTTATGCAAGCATGATAGAATTAAAGGATAACTGCTAAAAACAGAAAAAGAATTCATAGTTTATAAACTATTAGAGGGGAAAATGTGACACGAAAGCAATTATTCAAAACTAAAAAGGAAGGAGAAGGAAGAAAAACAGGAAAAATTGGAACAAACGTCGCAGGTCCAAGTAAATTAATAATCACAATATATACAAGCAGACGGGACCTGGCTACTGACGGACAGAGATCATCCAGGTGACATGTTTAAAAATACAGTTAGATGTAGTTTCCAAGAGACAGGCCCAAAATACGAGGCCACATAAAGTCTAGAAGTCAAAAGACGAGAAAAGATATACTTGGCAAACGTTCATTTAAAAAAAAAACAGGTATATTCACATCAGAAAAATACAATCTAAGGACTCACCATCAGAGGGCCACCACAGGACAGCACAAAGTTCATTAAAAAAACCCAGGTATAAAAAAAAAAAAAAAAACCCAGGTATATTCACATCAGAAAAGTACAACCTAAGGACACACCACCAGCGGGCCACCTCAGGACAACAAGAAGTTCATTAAAAACCCAGGATATTCACATCAGAAAAGTACAACCTAAGGACACACCACCAGTGGGCCACCCCAGGACAACAAGAAATTCATTAAAAAACCAGGTATATTCACATCAGAAAAGTACGCTCTAAGGACACACCACCAGCGGGCCACCCCAGGACAACAAGAAGTTCATTAAAAAACCAGGTATATTCACATCAGAAAAGTACACTCTAAGGACACACCACCACAGGACAACAAGAAGTCAGCTCCAGCGTCGCTGTTCAGTCCCTCAGGCGTGGCCGACTCTCTGCAGCCCCAGGGACTGTAGCCCGCCAGGCTCCTCTGTCCATGGGATTCTCCAGGCAAGAATACTGGAGTGGGTCACCATTCCCGTCTCCAGGGATCGTCCCAACCCAGGGACTGACCCTGCGTCCCCACATCTCCTGGCCTGCAGGCAGATGCTTCACCCTCTGAGCTACCAGGGAAGCCCGTACATCCCTCTCGCGTGCATGCATGCTCAGTTGCTCAGGCGTGTCCAGCTCTTCATGACCCCGTGGACGGTAGCCCGCCAGGCTCCTCTGTCCATGGGATTCTCCAGGCAAGGATACTGGAGTGGGCTGCCATGCCCTCCTCCAGGGGATCTTCCCGACCCAGGGATTGAACCAACGTCTCCTGCGGCTCCTGCATTGCAGGCAGATTCTTTACCGCTGAGCCACCAGGGAAGCCCCATATTCTTCTTAAGCGTACATAAAACATTTACAAAAGCTGGCCACACGCTCAACCATAAAGCAGTCATGTCTTGTCTCAAAGATGACCCTACATGAACGTCATCATCTCCAATCACAGTACAATTAGGTTTCAATTTAAGGTAATGGTCAGAAACCAAAAGACAGATTAAGAGTTAAACTTTACGACTGGAAGGTGAAAAGTATACTTTAGTTAAGTCAAAAAATATACATCATAGGCAGTATAAATATGTCTACATAGAAAACAGCAGAAAAATTATTTGGAATAAGAGAGTGTTTGGCAACTCTGGGTGGACACAAAATCAATGGACAAAAACTGCTTGCATTTCTATATGGTACGAGCAAAAAATACAATTTTTTAAACAATACTATTTTAAAAAACCAAATAAGTAAAAAGACAAAAAGAAGGAACTTAAGGGCAGTGAAACTACTGTGTATGATACTGAAACGGCACAGTTATATATTTGTCCAACATCATTAGAATATACACGACCAAGAGTGAGACCCACTGTACACTATGGATTTGGGGAGAAAATGATGTGCTTCTAGGGACTCATCGACTGTAACAAATGTATCACCAGGAGAGGAATACTGACTACGGGGGAGGCTGTGTGTGCAGGGGTAGGGAGTATACATGAACGTGAACGCGAAGTTGCTCAGTCGTGTCCAACTCTTTGCGACCCCATGGACTATAGCTTACCAGGTTCCTCTGTCCATGGGATTTTCCAGGAAATAGTACTGAGGTGGACTGCCATTTCCTTCTCCAAGGGATCTTCCCAACCCAGGGATCAAACCCAGGTCTCCCACATTGCAGCCAGACGCTTCACCGTCTGAGCCACCAGGGAGTATACAGCAAACCTCTAAACTTTCTACTTAATTTTTACCTTGAAACTAAAACTGCTCAAAAAAAATACAAATTTTCCAGGGTAACACAAAAGAGATACAAATACAAAATCTAAGTAGGTAGGTAAAACTCCTATGATCTTACATTTGAATTACAAATGCCGAAAGACTACATGGTATATTCTTCTCTCTTAAAAAGAAAAAAAGAGTCCCCACAAGCCTGAAAGCAGCAAAAACTCAGCAGCAAAGATCACATGGGTAAATAACACCGTTTCTTATTAAAAGAAGCACAGCATCTCAGATCAGCACCTACAGAAGCAGACCATGAAATGAGGGCCCACGTGCAAGTGACTGAGGACAGACTCCCAAAAATAACTAGGTGGGAGCGAGAAAGAGCAGGGCAGAGAAGGTCAAGTGAGGGTGCAGTTTCAGATAAAGTCCTGCCACAGCTTCAGCTGCTTCTTCGGGGACCCTGGGGTCTGAACTAAGCTTCAAAGTTGTCAGACCTGAAGCCAGAGGGCTGGGTTTTCATCCTCCCACACCCCTTCCCTAGCGAGGGCCACTTGGGGTCATCAACCCTCAAAGAAGTACTCTCTCCAGCCCCCTAGGTGTTGGGACCACCTCTAGGGGTCCAGGGCAGCCCTCCAAAGAGGAGCTGAAGGTGAGGCCACTGGAGGCAGAATTACCCTGAAGGCAGGGAAGGGGGGTCTGGAGAAACAGCAGGTGTCCAGTACACAGCCCTCCTTGGAGAAATAGCCAATTCCACATTTGGGCAAGAAAGGAACACAATGACCCTGGAATGAGTTGTCACAGATGAAAACAGAAAGCTATCAAAGACTACAATAGGCTGTGAGAAGGCAAAAAAGCCAGCTTTAGAAAAACAAAAACAAAAGTAAAAAAAAAATTAATTCATAAATAAAAATAAAAAAGCCAACTTTAACGGGCATGCCCTCTCCAGAGATGGGACAATTTGAGCATCAGAACTAACAGTGAGTCCAAAGGACCTAAACACATCAAACATGTTAAAATCTAATGATTCATAAGGATAAATTTCGTTAAAGCTCTCAATGACTGTATTTGGAGTTCCTAGGAACCAACTTGCTATTTTGAAAATTTATACATAAAGATGCAGAATGAAGCATGTATCTTGCTATATACAAATACAAGCTGCATTTCAGGGTAACCAAAAAGTTGAAGACAGTTTTTTCTTACAGAAAAAGTTGGAATCGTTGGAATAGAAAAAGTTGGAATAATTCAGAAAGCATGATGGCATTATAATTCACACTGTAAAATACCAAATAAAATCACAAATCTGGGTGACAATCATCAATGCCTACCAGTTCACTAGGGGAAAAGCTGGTGGAGAAACTTACCCTGGATGGATCGGGCAATATCCACTGATCAACCTTAATGCTGCCCAAAGGAAACCAGTAGACGCCATGTGGCTCCTGATGGAGCGTGAGAAGAAGCACACAGCGCCTGTGAAGCTTCCCTAGAGTTTTTACTCTGATCAGAATCAAGGTCTGCGGTTCACAGACAAGGGTGATTTCACCTCCTAAGGAATACCTGGCAATGTCTAGAGACTGTTTTTTGGGGGGGTTTTCGGTTGTCATAACTACAGTATGCCACTGGCATCTAGAAGGGAAAGGTCAGGGACGCAGCTGAATATCTTAAAATGCACAAGACAGCCACCACCAACAAAATTTCAATAGTGCCAACGTTCAGAAGGCCTGTTTCAGATCTAATTACCAGACAACAGGAATGCTAAGGATAGAAAAATGTGCTGCAGGACACCATGAGGCAATCAACCAAATCCAGAACATTTTAACAGGATAAATTCTACAGTATTTCAACAGATAAACGGCATGCATAAAATAATCACAGAGAAAAACAGACATAGACAGATTAAGCTAGGTCAAATCCTGTTTGGATCCTGATTCAAACATACCAGCTGTAAAAAGCTATTTTTCAGATAACCGGTAAAATTTGAACTCAAGAAATCTGTATGCAGGTCAAGAAGCATCAGTTAGAACAGGACATGGAACAACAGACTGGTTCCAAATTGGCAAAGGAGTACGTCAAGGCTGTATATTGTCACCCTGCTTATTTAACTTATATGCAGAGTACATCATGTGAAACGCCAGGCTGGATGAGGCACAAGCTGGAATCAAGATTGCCAGGAGAAATGTCAATAACCTCAGATATGCAGATGACACCACCCTTACGGCAGAAAGTGAAGAGGAACAAGAGAGCCTCTTGATGAAAGTGAAGAGGAGCTGAAGAGCCTCTTCAGGAGAGGAGAGTGGAGAGGAGAGTGAAAACGCTGGCTTGAAACTCACCATTCAGAAAAGATCGTGACATCTGGCCGCATCCCTTTATGGCAAACAGATGAGCAAACAGTGGAAACAGTGACAGACTATTTTCTTGGGCTCCAAAATCACTGCAGATGGTGACTGCAGCCATGAAACTGAAAGATGCTTGCTCCTTGGAAGAAAAACTATGACCAGCCTAGACAGCATATTAAAAAGCAGAGACATTACTTTGTTGAAAAAGGTCGAAGCTATGGTTTTTCCAGTAGTCATGTATGGATGTGAGAGTTGGACCATAAAGAAAGCTGAGCACTGAAGAACTGATGCTTTTGAACTGTGGTGTTGGAGAGGACTCTTGAGAGTCCCTTGGACTGCAAGGAAATCAAACCAGTCAATTCTAAAGCTAATCAGTCCTGAATATTCATTGGAAGGACTGATGCTGAAGCTGAAGCTCCAATATTTTGGCCACCTGATGCAAAGAACTGACTCACTGGAAAAGACTCTGACGCTGGGAAAGACTGAAGGCAGGAGGAGAAGGAGATGACAGAGGATGAGATGGTTGGATGGCATCACTGACTCAATGGACATGAGTTTGAGCAAGCTCCCTGATGGACAGAGAAGACTGGCGTGCTGCAGTCCATGGGGTCACAAAGAGTCAGACATGACTGAACTGAAAAAATTATTATCAACCTTGTGGGTGTAATAATGCTATCATGATTGTTAAATCCTTAACTATTAGAGGTGCTTACAGACACAGCTAACCCTAAAGTGATTAAAAGAAACCAGGAGCTACCCAGGCGGAACACGACCGGCAGCACGCGGATCGTCCCCTTGAGGCTGAGCGACAGCAAGCGGGGCTTTATCGCACTTGTGTGTCTACTTCCAGTGTCCTGATTTCCCAGAATGAAAAGGTTTCATGTGAGCAGCCAAAGAGAGAAGACAGAGGCACACAAAGGGGCAACTTGGGCTTCTCAACAGAAACAGCGGGAAGCAGGAGACAGTGGAGCAGTCTCAAAAGGCTGAGAGGAAATAACTAACCACCTAGGATTTCATACAGATCGAAACTACTTTTACAAACAATTCAAAAAGATGTTTCAGGAAAACTGAGAGAAAAACTGGGAGAGGAGTATGACAAGGCTATGTATTATTGCCCTGTTTATTTAGCTTGTATGTAGAGTTCGTCATTGTTTAGCTGCTCAGCCTTGTCTGGCCCTTTGAGACCCCATGGACGGCAGCACACCGGGCTTCTTTGTCCTTCACTACCTCCCAGAGTTTGCTCAGACTCATGTCTATTGAGTCAATGATGCCATCTAACCATCTCATCCTCTGTCACCCCCTTCTCCTCCTGCCCTCAGTCTTTCCAAGCATCAGGGTCTTCTCCAATGAGTAGGCTTTTCACATCAGGTGACCAAAGTATTGGAGCTTCAGCTTTAGCATCAATCCTTCCAATGAATATTCAGGGTGGATTTCCTTTAAGATTGACTGGTTTGAATACATCATGCAAAATGCTCAGCTGGATGAACCACAAGCTGGAATCAAGACTGCCCAGAGAAGTTATCGATAATCTCAGATACGCAGATGATACCACTCTAAAGGCAGAAAACAAAGAGGAACTAAAGAGCCTCTTGATGAGGGTAAAAGAAGAGAGTGAAAAAGCTGGCTTAAAATTCAACATTCAAAAAACTAAGATCACAGCATCTGGTCCCTTCACTTCATAGCAAATAGAAGGCGGGGTGGGGGGGGTGGAGTGTGGGCGGTGGCCGGGAGTGGAAGCAGTAACAGATTTTATTTTCTTAGGCTCCAAAATCACTGTGGACAGTGGCCACAGTCATGAAATTAAAAGACACTTACTCCTTGGAAGCAAAGCTATGACAGACAGCGTATTAAAAAGCAAAGACATCACTTTGCCGACAAAGGTCCATACAGTCAAAGCCATGATTTTTCCAGTAGTCAGGTATGGATGTGAAAGAAGGCTGAGCACCAAAGAACTGATACTTTCAAATTGTGGTGCTGGAGAAGACTCTTGAGAGTCCCTTGGACTGCAAGGAGATGGAACCAGTGGAAGGACTGATGCTGAGGCTGAAGCTAAAATACTCTGGCCACCTGATGCAAACAGCTGATTCATTGGAAAAGACCCTTATCCTGGGAAAGATTAAGAGCAGGAAGAAAAGGGAGCAACAGAAGATGAGATGGTTGGATGACATTATTGACTCAATGGACATGAGTTTGAGCAAACTCCGGGAGATAGTGAAGGACAGGGAAGCCTGGTGTGCTGCAGTCCGTGGGGTCACAAAAGGTCGGACATGACTGAGCGACTGAACAGCAACAGCCGCCACCATCCAGGGCTCCGTTGCTCAGTCGTGTCCGACCTTTTGTGAAAGCAGGGACTTTCATACGCCCCTGTGGTAATAACAAAACTCCCAAATCATGCAGTGTCAGAAAAGATCGTTCATGTAGCCTGGACTTCAATTCCAGAGGTAAAAAGGATCCCCTTCCCTTTATTGGCTAGAGTGCATCTTTGCGAAAAATCGATACTTTTACCACCACTCAGAGGTAATGAGACCAACCCTTGCTGTGTCAGTAGAGGCCGTACTGGGAGCCATAGCAAGGCCTCCCCTCTCTCTAGGACCAGATGGGGTCAGTGGAGGCCCAGGGGCGACTAGAGCTCCCAGTGCAGACAAGGAGCCCGCTCCCACCAGGTGTCAGTGAAGGCTGAGTGAGGAACTTGCATTTCACCCCTACTTGTCAATAATGGGGCAGTTCCCCAACCCTCTCCCTGTTGGAAGGGTGTCACAGCAGGCCAATAAAAACAGAAGATTTAAATAACATTCAGAGGCTCGTATACTACCAAAATGTCTAGGGTTCAATCAAAATATCACTTCTCATACCAAGAACCAGGAAAATCTCAACTTGAATGAGAAAAGATAATCAATAAACACCAAGATAACACAGATGTTAAAGCATCCATCATAAAAATACTTCAACAGATGTAAAAACACACTCAAAACAAATGAGAAAAAAACCTCAGGAAAGAAACAGAAGATATACAGAACCAAACACACATTCTGGAAGTGAAACCAGAGTAACTGAACGTAGAGGCTTAACAGACAGGCTCAGCAGCAGAATGGAGGGCACAGACGAAAGAGCTAGTGAGCTGGGGGACAGACGATGGGAGCTACTCGGTCTGAACAGCAGGGAGAAAGCAGACTGAGAAGACCAAACAGAGCCTCGGGGGCCTTTGGGACTGCAGCGGAAGATCTGCCATTCGGCCAACAGAGCCCAGGAGAGAAAAGAGAGAGGGGCAGAGCTGCAGACCATCCAAAGACACACGGACGGAAAATTTCCAAAGGCGGCGAAAAGACAAAACCCTACAAATTTAGGGAGCTGAGTGAATCCCAAGCACAATAAGCCTAAAGAAATCCATGCCAAAATGCATCATAATCAAACTTCTGAAATATAAAGAAAAAAATCTTGAAAGCAGCGAGAGAGAAACAACATCTTACCTATAGGAAGAAAACAATTCGAACGACAGTGGATTTCTCATCAGAAACCATGGAGGTCAGAAGGGTGAGGCACACGCTTTTTCAAGTGCTGAAAAAAAAAGAACTGTCAACCCAGAATTCTATACCCAGTGAAAATATCCTTCAGGAATGAAAGGAAAATCAAGACATTCTCAGATGGAGGAAAACTAAGAGAATTTTCACCTGTAGAACTGCCCTAAAAGAATGGCTAAGGAAGGTCCTCCAAACAGAAAGTAAGCTATGAAAGAAGAAATATTGGAATATCAGGAAGAGATAAAGAACAATAGAAAGAGTGAGAATACAGCACACTTTCCCTCTCCTCTTGAGTTTCCTAAATTACATCTGACAGTGAAGCAGAAATTATAGCATCCATTGACGGACTTAAACATATGTGTAATTATACATGGGGAGGAAAAAGAGAGGCGAAATTTCTATACTTCATTCCAACTGATAAAAGGACAGCCCTACTGGATTGAGACAAGTTATATATATGTAATACTTAGAGGAACCATCAAAAAACCAATACAAAGAGGCACACTCAAAACTCCTATAGATAAATCAAAATGGAATTCTAAAATATATACAAGTAACTCACATGAATGCAGGAGAAAGAAACCAGAGAAATAAAAAATAGAAAAAATAAACAATGTGCAACAGTATATGTAAGCTATAATATATATAATTATACTAAACATAAACTGTCTAAATATGCCTCCCCCAAACAAAGAACTCAGAGTGGATGAAAAATATGACCCAACAATATGCTGTCTACAAGAAACTAACTTAAAATATAAATATATAGCTAGTTTAAAAGTAAAAAGATGAAAAAGATATATATCTTATGTGGAAATATTTAATTAAAAAACAAGAGTGGGTATATTTATATCAGATAAAGTAGATATCAAAGCAAAGAAATTTATCAGGTACAGAGAGACATATCACACAATGATAAAGGGTCAAGTTTTTCAAGAAGACAAAATTCTAAATGTGTATGTACTCAACAACAGAGCTGGAAAATACGTGAACAAAAACTGCAGAAACTAAACAGAGAAATAGTTATTTGATCTGGAAATTTTTAAAACCAAACTGAAAATGTAAAGATGACATATCAAAATCTGTGAGACACAGCTAAAGCAATACTCAGATGAAAATTTACAACACTAAATGTTTACATTAGAAAAGAGGAAAATACTTAATCTAGGTTCCCACCTCAGGATGCTAATAAAGAGCAAAGTAAACCCAGAGCACACAGGGTGAATAAAACAACAGGGAGGAGAAGCTGAATGCAATCGGGAAAAGAAACACGATGGAGAAAAATAAATGAACTAGGAATCCATCTGGGGGCTTCCCTGGTGGTCCAGGGGCTAAGGTTCCAAGCTCCCAATGCAGGGGCCCAAGTCTGACCCCTGGGCATGGGGCCAGAGGCCAAGTGCCACAGCTAAGGTCCAGTGCACCCAAATAAAAAAGTAGATAAAAAAGAACCCATTTCTTTGAAAAGATCAATAAAATAAAATAAAATTTTAGTAAGACTAACAAAAAGAGACAAGACACAAAGCACCAATGTCAAGAACGAGGCAACAGCTGTCACTACAGACCCTGATGCCATCAAAAGAAAAGGGAATGCTGCCAACAGCTACTGGGGAAGGAGACGGCACCCACTCCAGCATTCCAGCCTGGAAAACCCCATGGACAGAGGAGCCTGCTGGGCTACAGCCCACGGGGCTACAAAGAGTCAGACATGACTGAGTGACTAGCCCTTGACTGACACAAACAACCATACATACATGACAACTTAAACAGAATGGGCCAGTTCCGTCAAAAGCACCAACTAATGCCACTCACCCAAGATGACTGGAAAACAGAGCCCTGTTAAGGGTAATTTTTAAATTCTAATAGAGAAATGTTTCATCAGCAAATTTCTCCCAACATTTAAAGAATTAACAGCAATTCTAGATAATCTCCTCCTAAAAAATACTGTCCAATTCATTTTAAGAATCAGCGTTATTCTGATACCAAAATCAGAAAGAGTACAAAAAAGAAAACTATAGAGCAATATTTCTCATAAATACAAAGGCCAAACTCTCTAACAAAATACTATCAAACAGATATCAGCAATATATAAAGTAATTATACATAAGTTTATCCCAGGGATGCAAGGCAGGTCAATACTTGAAAATCAATCAACTCAAACTACCCTATTACAGGAGAAAAATCACATGATCACATCAACTGAGGCAGAAACTCTGATGAAATTCAACACTTTAATATAAAAACTTAGGGGGAAAAGATAAAGGGGAATTTCCTCAACTTGAAAGAACATCTTGAAAACAAGAGACCTGCAATGAATGTTATACTCAGTGGTGAAAGGCTGAGGGCTCCATCCTCCCACAGGATGGGAGCAAGCACTGGCGTGAGGGAAGACGGGAAACAAAAGGCATATACATCAGAAAGTGAAACACAAAGCTGTTCATCTGCAGGGTACTTGATTCCTTATAGTAAATATTCAGTCCATCCTAAAGGAAATCAGTCCTGAATATTCATCGGAAGGACTGATGCTGAAGCTGAAACTCCAATACTTTGGTCACCTGATGTGAAGAACTGACTCATTGGAAAAGACCCTGATGCTGGGAAAGACCGAAGGCAGGAGGAGAAGGGGATGACAGAGGATGAGATGGTTGGATGACATCACCGACTCAGTGGACATGAGTTTGAGTGAACTCCGGGAGTTTGTGATGGACAGGAAAGCCTGGTGTGCTGCAATGGGGTCGCAAAGAGTTGGACACAACTGAGTGACTGAACTGAACTGAACTGAAGGAACACTAACAGGAAATGCAAGCTAAAATTGCATAATTCTTTTAAAATCTGCTGAAAAGGAAAGCACCAAACATCAGAGTCTATAGGAGACAATTAAATTAGAAATCAGAGGAAAATTCCCAGCCCTAAATAACATAATAAAAACTAAAGACTAAAATACATTGAGCCTCCAACTGAAGAGGGTAGAAAAGAATGACAAAGTAAAGCAAAATGGCAGTAGGAGGGAAATAACGAGAATAAGTTAGAAAAAATGATTAAAAACATAACATTAATAGAACTAATAAAGATGCTGGTTCTGTTTATAAAAATCCACAAAATTTATAAACGACTATTTTAATCAAGAAAAAGGAGAAAATACAAAATATACAGGATAAAAAATGAGAAGCGGGAAAAAAACACTGAACCAGAGGAAACTGTTTTAAAAACTGAAGCCACTTCTTTGTATCCATGTAAATACACTGGAAAACCTAAAATAAAAGGATCGTCTCTAAGGATTTTATAATTTACCACATTGATCTTAGGAGATAAAAAAAAGTTTAAATGGACCGATATCTATTCAGAGGCAGATGAATTATCAAAGGGCTGTCCAACAACACAAAACAAACCCAGATGACTTCACAAAGGAATTATACTAAATCTTTAAAGACCAAGTAATCCTAATGCTACTTAAACTATCCCAGAAAATCAATAGAATCAAACATTCTAATTGTTTTTATGGATCAATAATAGGTATATCCTGGAGAAGGAAATGGCACCCCACTCCAGTACTCTTGCCTGGAAAACCCCATGGGCAGAGGAGCCTGGTGGGCTGCCGTCCATGGGGTCGCACAGAGTCAGACACGGCTGAGTGACTTCACTTTCACGTTTCACTTTCCTGCACTGGAGAAGGAAATGGCAGCCCACTCCAGTGTTCTTGCCTGGAGAATCCCAGGGACGGGGGAGCCTGGAGGGCTGCCGTCTACGGGGCCGCACAGAGTCGACACGACTGAAGCGACTCAGCAGCAGCAGCAGCAGCAGGTATACCCACAGAACACCTCCTCCAGAAGGGCACTTCCCAGCAGACCACCTCTTACTCTTATTGCTGCCGTTGTTTACTCGCTCAGCCCAGTCCAGTCCAGGCGCTCAGTCGCGTCCGACTCTTCGCAACCCCACAAACCGCAGCTCGCCAAGCCTCCCTGTCCATCACCAGCTCCCGGAGTTCACTCAGACTCACGTCCATCGAGTCCGTGATGCCATCCAGCCATCTCATCTTCTGTCGTCCCCTTCTCCTCCTGCCCCCAATCCCTCCCAGCATCAGAGTCTTTTCCAATGAGTCAGCTCTTCGCATGAGGTGGCCAAAGTACTGGAGCTTCAGCTTTAGCATCATTCCTTCCAAAGAAATCCCAGGGCTGATCTCCTTTAGGATGGACTGGTTGGATCTCCTTGCAGTCCGAGGGACTCTCAAGAGTCTTCTCCAACACCACAGTTCAAAAGCATCAATTCTTTGGCACTCAGCCTTCTTCACAGTCCAACTCTCACATCCATACATGACCACAGGAAAAACCATAGTCGGCAAAGTAATGTCTCTGCTTTTGAATATGCTATCTAGGTTTGTCATAACTTTTCTTCCAAGGAGTAAGCGTCTTTTAATTTCATGGCTGCAGTCACCATCAGCAGTGATTTTGGAGCCCAAAAAAATAAAGTCTGACACTGTTTCCACTGTTTCCCCATCTATTTGCCATGAAGTGATGGGACCGGATGCCATGATCTTCGTTTTCTGAATGTTGAGCTTTAAGCCAACTTTTTCACTCTCCTCTTTCACTTTCATCAAGAGGCTTTTTAGCTCCTCTTCACTTTCTGCCATAAGGGTGCTGTCATCTTCATGTCTGAGGTTATTGATATTTCTCCCGGCAATCTTGACTCCAGCTTGTGTTTCTTCCAGTCCAGCGTTTCTCATGATGTACTCTGCATAGAAGTTAAATAAGCAGGGTGACAATATACAGCCTTGACATACTCCTTTTCCTATTTGGAACCAGTCTGTTGTTCCATGTCCAGTTCTAACTGTTGCTTCCTGACCTGCATACAGATTTCTCAAGAAGCAGGTCAGGTGGTCTGGTATCCCCATCTCTCTCAGAATTTTCTACAGTTTATTGTATTCCACACAGTCAAAGGCTTTGGCATAGTCAATAAAGCAGAAATAGATGTTTTTCTGGAACTCTCTTGTTTTTTCCATGATCCAGCAGATGTTGGCAATTTGATCTCTGGTTCCTCTGCCTTTTCTAAAACCAGCTTGACCATCTGGAAGTTCATGGTTCATGTATTGCTGAAGCCTGGCTTGGAGAATTCTGAGCGTTACTTTACTAGCATGTGAGATGAGTGCAATTGTGCGGTAGTTTGAGCATTCTTTGGCATTGCCTTTCTTTGGGATTGGAATGAAAACTGATCTTTTCCTGTGGCCACTGCTGAGTTTTCCAAATTTGTTGGCATATTGAGGTGCAGCACTTTCACAGCATCATCTTTCAGGATTTGAAACAGCTCAACTGGAATTCCATCACCTCCACTAGCTTTGTTCGTAGTGATGCTTTCTAAGGCCCACTTGACTTCACATTCCAGGATGTCTGGCTCTAGATGAGTGATCACACCATCATGATTATCCGGGTCATGAAGATCTTTTTTGTACAGTTCTTCCGTGTATTCTTCCCACCTCTTCTTAATATCTTCTGCTTCTATTAGATCCATACAATTTCTGTCCTTTATCGAGCCCATTCTTACATGAAATGTTCCCTTGGTATCTCTAATTTTCTTGAAGAGATTTCTAGTCTTTCCCATTCTGTTCTTTTCCTCTATTTGTTGGCATTGATTGCTGAAGAAGGCTTTCTTATCTCTTCTTGCTATTCTTTGGAACTCTGCATTCAGATGCTTATATCTTTCCTTTTCTCCTTTGCTTTTCACTTCTCTTCTTTTCACAGCTATTTGTAAGGCCTCCTCAGACAGCCATTTTGCTTTTTTGCATTTCTTTTCCATGGGGATGGTCTTGATCCCTGTTTCCTGTACAATGTCATGTACCTCATTCCATAGTTCATCAGGCACTCCATCTATCAGATCTAGACCCTTAAATCTATTTCTCACTTCCACTGTATAATCATAAGGGATTTGATTTAGGTCATACCTGAATGGTCTAGCGGTTTTCCCTACTTTCTTCAATTTAAGCCTGAATTTGGTAAAAAGGAGCTCATGATCTGAGCCACAGTCAGCTCCCGGTCTTGTTTTTGTTGACTGTATAGAGCTTCTCCATCTCTGGCTGCAAAGAATATAATCAATCTGATTTCAGTGTTGACCGTCTGGTGATGTCCATATGTTGTGTCCAACTCTTTTGTGACCCCATGAACTGTAGGCTGCCAGGCACTTCTGTCCATTATTGGGTTGGCCAAAAAGTAAAATCAATGGAAAAACTCAAATAAACTTTCTGGCCAACCCAATATAATACTCACACTTCAGGAGAATATATGTATCCCTCATTACAATGTTGTTGAGGCTTTTTCTTGACTGATGTTTATGTAGGAAAAATGTATAAATCCCCAAATGCAAAACATTTTCTTTTAATGTGGGGGAAAACCTTCAGGCATGATTCCAAAGTCAGTTGGTTAGCTATTAGAATCATGTGTGGATGTTTGGAAAAAGTGTGAGTTTCACTGAAGGAGGGGTCCAGAGCTACTGCTTGTTAACAGCTATTTCAACAGTCATCATCAGGAAACAATATATTAAGTGTTTCATGTACTAATATGATACTTTTTACTTTTCAGTGATTAACTGTGCTTGAGTTCTAGTTTAAGAAATTGGTTGGGGATTTTGAGTACAACCAATTATAATACATTAAAGTTTTTATAGTACTTTAAATTTTCCCACTTAAAATAATGGGAAATTGGACTCCCAATACAACATTTGATTTTTAGGAATGGATTAGTGAGGTCAGACAAGAAATAACTATATAGCATTAATACCAAACCTTATGACACTTGAACATAACGTAGGAAAGTCACAGAGCCCATCTCAGTACCAGTCCAAGAACCCTCCATAAAGTACAGTCACACAAGGTCCAACATCACATAGAAAATAATGATGATGACCTAATGCAGTTTTTTGTAAGATTGCAAAGACAGTTCAAGATCTGAAAGCTTTTTACTATAAATCCCCACATGTAAGCAGAGACTATATGATCTCTATGGATGCTGAAAAGGCCTTCAACAAAATTCAACAGCTATTTCAGATAAAAGAATACTTACTGAAATAGAATTTAATGAATACTATAGCATGACTTTATACACACACACACACACACCTCTCAAGCCCAAAACTGTAATCTTACTTAGGTAGGCAGAAACAAGGTGAGGGGACCCACTAACACCAATGTTAGGGTATCAGCTGGTGCAACCGGGCAGCAGAAAAGAAAGAAAAAGCAAGGAAGGAGCACCTAAGATTTACAAAGGGATAGTTAGAACTGTATTGCAAAGTCTTATATAATATTCTTGGGGGGAAAAGACAATCAGTGCTAAAGTTAATGAACAATTTGAGAATTCAGGAAAGTAGTAGGACACAAAATTAACATATAAAAAGTCAATAGCCTAAAATTCTGCTTCTAGCAGAAGTTATAATAGGGACCAAGTTAACCCTCCCATGTGAGTAACAATCAAAAACACCAAACATTAAGAAAATGAAAAGCCACTAACTGGGAAAAAATATTTGCAAATCACATATCTGATAAAGGTCTTATATTAAAATTATACAAAGAACTCTAAAAAGTCAACAATTAGAAAACAACCTAATTAAAAAGTGGGCGAAAAGTCTGTTTTCAGACCACAATGAAGTAAACTAGAAATTGATAACAGAAAGATAATTCTCAAAGTACACAAAAATTAAATAGCATACGTCTAGATAACATAGGAGTCAGAGAAGAAATTCCAAGAGAAACTGTAAGATATTTATAACTAAATGAAAATGAAAACCCAGTTCTAACAAAGTTTGTTGGACAGAAGGGAACTCATAGCACTGATTTATAGCTATAGCTACATTAGAAAATAAAAATCCAAAGTCAATAATTTAGCTTCCACCTTAGGAAACTAGAAAAAGAAGAGGAATTCCAATCCAGAGGAAGCAGAAGAAAGAGACAATGAGAATTAGAGCAGAAATCAGCGGAACTGAAAGCAGTGGAGAGTATTAATGGAACCAAAAGCTGGTTCCTTGAAAGGATCAGTAACACTGATAAGCCTCTAGCCAGGCCAAGATAAAAGAGGGGAAACAACAATTTCTAACATCAGAAATAAAAGAGGGGACATCACTACCGATCCCATGGACATTAAAAGGGTAATAGAGTAATACTGTGAACAACTCTATGCCCACAAATTTGATAAACGGTGAAATGAGCCAACTCCTTGGAAGGATGCAATCTGCCAAAACTCACACGAGGAAAAATAGATAATTTAAATACATTTATAGCTATTAAAGTGAAACACTGAATCAATAATTACCTTCTAAAACAGAAAGCACCAGGCCCAGATGGGTTCACCAGTGAGTTCTACAAAATACCTAAGAAAGAAATCATAGCCATTCCCTACAATCTCTTTCAGAAGATAGAAGCAAATCTGAACAAATTCTAGGAGGCCAGCATTTTACCCTAATACTAAAACCAGTCACGACATCACAAGGAAACTATACACCACTATCTCCCATGAATATAGATTAAAAATTCTCAAACAAAACATTAGCAAATCAAATCCAAAAAAGTATAAAAAGAACTATAGACCACAACCAAGTGGAATTAATCCCAGGTATGAGAGACTGATCCAAGAATCAAAAATCTATTAATATAATCCATCACATCAACAAACTGAAAAAGAATGCTCGCATCAACAGATACAAAGAAACATAAAAGGCATTTGATAAATCCAATACCTAGTCATCATAAAAACTCTCAGTAAATTGGAATAGGGGGAATTTCCTCAACTTTATAACGAATATGTACGAAAAACCCTACAGCTAACATCATACTTAATGGTGAGAAACTCAAAGCTGTCTTAAAAAGATCACATAGAAGGAGAAGATGTCCCCCTCTCACCAATCCTTTCCAACAACATACTGGAAGTCCTCGCTAACGCAATAAGGAAATAAAAAAAGGAAATAAAAAGTTTACAGATTGGTAAGTAAGACTAAAAAAAAAAAAAAAACCTGTATTTGTTAGCAGATGACTTGATCATCTATTTAGAAAATCTGAAAGAATCAAAAAATATTCCTGCAAGGTTTCAGGATACAAAGTTAACATACAAAAGTCCTATATGCCAACAATGGATAAGTGGAATTTAAAATTACAAACACAACAGTATGCACATTAGCATCCCCTCAAATGAAATACCTAAGTATGAATCTAACAAAATATGTACGCGTTTTCCCCGTGAGGAAAACTATAAACGCCAACGAATTAGATACAAGAGCTAAGCAAATGGAGGGGCATTCCCTGGTCGTGGATGGGAGGGTTCAATATTGTCAAGTTGCCAGTTCTTTCCAACTTGATCTACAGATTCGAGGCAATCTCAATGAAAATCCCAACAAGCTGTTTCACGGGTGTCAGCAAAGTGATTCCAGAGCTTTATCAGGTGATGTAAAAGACTCGGAATAGCCAACAGTCTAATATCGAAGAGGACCAAAGCTGTAGGGTCAGCATCACCCAACTTCCGGAGTGGGCTGCCATTCCCTCCTCCAGGGGGTCTTCCCAACCCAGGGGCCGAACCCAGGTCTCCTGCATTTCAGACAGACGCGTCACCGTCTGAGCCACCAGGGAAGCCCAAGACTTACTACGCAGCCCTGGTAACAAACAGTGTGGTCCTCGCGCCAGAATGAGCAGACGGATCAGCAGAGCAGAGAAGAGCCCAGAAACAGACTCCCACAAATTACAGGCAGCACAGCGGAGCAAGCCTCGCCAATAAATGGTGCTGGAGCAACCGGACATCCACACGCAAGATAAAAAAGGAGAATCTAGAGAGATTTTTTCCACCCTTCACAAAAATTAACCCAAAATGGCTCAGAGGCCTAAACACGAAATGCAAAATCCGAGCACTCCTGCTGCTGTCCAGCCGCTAAGTCCTGTCTGACTCTGAGCCACGGACTGCAGCATGCCAGACTTCCCTCTGCTTAGCTGCTCAGTCACGCCCGACTCTTTGCGATCCATGGACTGCAGCCCACCAGGTTCCCCCGTCCACGGGGGTTCTCCAGGCAAGAGTACTGAAAGGGTTGCCACTCCCTTCTCCAGGGGGTCTTCCCAACCCAGGGATCAAACCCAGGTCTCCCACATTGCAGGCAGATGCTTTACCATCTGAGCCACCAGGGAGGCCCAAGAATACTGGAGTGGGGAGCTCATCCCTTCTCCAGGGGGTCTTCCCGACCCAAGAATCAAACTGGGGTCTCCTACATTGCAGGCAGATTCTTTACCAGTTGAGCTACCAGGGAAAGATTGAGGGCAAGAGGAGAAGGGGGCAACAGAGGATGAGATGATTGGATGGCATCACTGACTCAGTAGACATGAGTTTCAGCAAACTCCAGGAGATAGTGAAGGACAGGCTTCCCATGGACTGCAGACTTCACTATCTTCTGGAGTCAGTGATGCCATCCAATCATCTCATCCTCTGTTGCCCTCTTCTCCTCTTGCCCTCAGTCTTTCCTAGCATCAGGATATTTTCCAATAACATTCCTAGGAGATAATTAACAACTTCTGCTCTATAAAAGACATCAACAGAATCAGAAAACAAGCAACAAACTGAGAGAAAATGTTTGCAAAAGACACATCAGATAAAAACTGTAATTTAAAATATACAAAGAGCTCCTAAAACGCAACAATGAAAACAACTACCTGAATAAACTATGGGCAAAAGACCTTAACAGACATCTCACAGAAGAAGGTAGACAGAGGGTAAGTAAGCATACGAAGATGTTCCACAGCAAGTGATATCAAGGAAATGAAAACCAACACAATCTGATACCACTGCACACCAATTAGAATGGCCAAATTCTGGAACACTAGCAATACCAAACGCTGTCAAAATGTGAAGCAACAGAAATTCTCATTCACTGCTGGTGGGAATGCAAAACGGTACAGCCAGTTTTGTGGTTTCTTCAAAACTAAATATATTCTTGCCATATGAACCAACCATCGTTCTCTTTAGTACTTACCCAAAGGAGTAAAAATTTATGTCCACACAAAAATGTGCACACAGACGTTTATAGCGGCTTTACTCATACCACCAAAATCTGGAGGCAGCCAAGAAGTTCTCAAGTAGCTGAATGGATAAACTAAGGTGCATCCAGATAATGGAACGCTGAAATGAGTGAGAGTCGCTCAGTCACGTCTTACTCTTTGCGACCCCGTGGGCTATACAGTCCATGGGATTCTCCAGGCCAGAATACTGGAGTGGGAAGCCGTTCCCTTCTCCAGGGGATCTTCCCAACCCAGGGTTGAACCCAGGTCTCCCGCATTGCAGGCGGATTCTTCACCAGCTAAGCCACCTGGGAAGCCCTGAATGATAAAATAATGGAATGTTCTTCAGCACTGAAAAAAAAAAAAAATGAGCTATCAGGCCATGAAAAGACCCAGAGAACCCCTAACCTGCACGCTGGTAGGTGAAAGAAGCCAACCTGAAGAGGCCACATACTGCATGATTCCAGCCATATGGCATTCTGGGAAAGGCGAACAGTGGGGACGAGAAGGTCAGTGGCGGGAGTCACGGGTGGATGAACAGGCACAGCACGGAGGGTTTTTAGGGTACTGAAAACATTCTGTATGTGTGGCCATACAATGATGGCTATGTCCTATTATACATTTGTCCAAACCCACAGAATGTACAATACCAAGAGCAAACTCTAATGTAACCTATAGACTTTGAGTGATTATGACGCGTCAGTGTAGGTTCATCTTTGGTTAGAAAAAAAAAAAAGCACCATTCTGATGAGCAATAGGGAGGCTACTGCATGTGTGGGGCACAGAGTATATGGAAATCTTGGTACCTTCCTCCCAATTTTGTTCTGAAACTTAAACTGCTCTTTAAAAAATTAAGTCTCTACAATTTTTTTCAAATAAAATATTTAAAAGTGGGCAAAAGATATTAATAGGCACCCAACCAAAGAAAACTGCAAGGAGATCCAACCAGTCCACCTGAGGGAGACCAGCCCTGGGATTTCTTTGGAAGGAATGATGCTGAAGCTGAAACTCCAGTACTTTGGCCACCTCATGCAAAGAGTTGACTCATTAGAAAAGACTCTGATGCTGGGAGGGATTGGGGGCAGGAGGAAAAGGGGACGACCGAGGATGAGATGGCTGGATGGCATCACTGACTCGATGGACGTTGAGTCTGAGTGAACTCCGGGAGTTGGTGATGGACAGGGAGGCCTGGCGTGCTGCAATTCATGGGGTCGCAAAGAGTCAGACACGACTGAGCGACTGAACTGAACTGAACTGAACCAAAGAAGATATACAGATATTAAATCAGCATATTAAAAGAAGTCAACATCATATGTTATTAAGGAATTATAAGCTAATAAATGAGATATCATTACACATTAGAATGGAGAAAATTGAAAACATGGGCAGTACCAACTGTTGGAGAAGAATGTGAAGCAATAGGAATTCTCATTTATTGGTGGGAATGTAAAGTGATACAGCCAATTTTCCAAACAACCAAGGTGTCCTTCAACAGATGTATGGATAAATAAACTGTGGTCCACCCCAACAACCAAATATTATTCAGCACAAAAAAGAAATGAGCTATCAAGTCATGAAAAGACACGGAGGAACCTTAAATGAACACGGTAAGTGAAAGAAGCCAATCTGAAGAGGCTACATACTATACAATTCCAACTATATGACATTCTGGAAAAGGCAAATGTAAAAAGGCACAGTGAAAAAAAGGTCAGTGGTTGCCGGGGTCAGGGAGCAGGGGCCACACCTAGGTTTCCGTGGACGAAAGCCAGGTGGGACCCTCAAGCTAATCCAGAAAGAATCATACCCAGGGGCTCATTTTGGGAGTCTGGGAAAACACACACACTACCACCTTGGGAGGTGAGACAACACAAGGGACCAGGGCAAGCTTTCTTCCAAGGAAGCAGTGAGGAAGGGAAGGCTCAGCAGCCAGAGCATCCAACCGCACTGTCACAGCCGGCACAGGGCACGGGTCCATCGGCCCCAGGTGAGAGCACCCCAGGTGGGAGAACGTGTGTGTGCTTGCGTCTGTGTGTGGACAGGTCTGCACACGCGCAGGCAGGTGGCAGCATCTGGGTCTGCCTGCGACTATGTCTTCATCTGGAACTCCGTGTCAGCTCTGCCCCTGGGAATGTTCTCTCTATTCTTGGTGCTCACGAAACACCGGTGCACTTGCGCACAGTGTGAGGGGCTAGTCTTTGAAACCGGGCGGTTGACATTTTCATTACCCTGTGCCTTCAGCGCCTGAACATGGTCAGCTGTGGAACCGCCGCTCCTTCAGGACCTCGAGCAAAGGCCCGGGAGGAACCGCAGAGCAGGGACCATGCAGCATGGAAGACCACCACCCTGAGACCCCCCTCCTCTCCCCTGCTAACTCCCAGCCTCAGTCTGGTCTGTGGCCACAGTTCCTGGCAGCGTCGGTGCGACTGTGGAGAGCTGTAACCACACTGTGGTCTGTCTTCCCGACGGGACTCTGGGCCCCGTGAGGACAGCCAGTCGCGCTCCCTCCTGCTGGGCCTCTGCACTAACAGCAGGCCTGGCACTTACCTGGGAACTTGCAAGTATTTTTGGAAGAGAGGGGACTAAGGCTTAAGTGACATGTAACAGTGACGGCGCTCCTCTGGGGCCCTGGAAAGCAAAGGGACGCAGAGGCACAGGTGCCGACAGCAAAGACGCTCCGCTGAGAGCAATTCGGAGGCAAGCTCTGTCCCCCGGTGGCCGCTGCGGAGCAGGGGGGGAGAAGGAGCACAAACCGGGAGGGGGAGAAGGAGCACAAACCGGGCCCACACGAGGGGGCCCCCGCCCAGCTGCTGCGGGGAGATACTCACTGGGAACAGCCGTGGTCTCGCCGGGAGGCCCGGTCAGCGTCACTGGAATATGCACAGCGGTGCTCAGATCCGAGGGCTGACTGCCCATGCGAGTAACATTCCGCTGATTGTCTGCATCCTCGGGCTGTTCTTCCACCTTCTCTAGACAGGTGCTGGGCAGGGCATGCACAGGGCCCACACCAGTCACCACACTGGCCTCCAGGTCACAGTGTGACTCCCTGCAACCAATGATGCTCGTCAGAGTGGCGCGGCCCCAAACTCCTGTTCTATCTGCAAAACCCAGCTTCTTAAACCCCTATCCTGATCAAATAAATCCCTGACCACCTCCTCTGTTCTGATTTTTATCATCCTGAACATTCTGTTTTGGGATCTGAAAGGTAGGGTTGCAGCTGACTCACCTGTTCCCTGGCAAAAGGCCAGGCATGGCTGACATCACATTATGTGTACGTAACAGAACTGCTGGCAGAATGAAGAAGCCTGGAAGACGGTGTTACCCTAAGCCACCCTACCTGGGGCCCCACCAGGGCCACGCACAGAGCTCTGCAAACAAAGACACTGCCTAGGTGGGGCTGATTCTGAGCTGCAGCCTCTGACTATGAGAGTTCTGGGTGGTCTCTGACCTGTTGGCAAGTGTGGAGATTGCTGGTCTCAGCCTAGCAGCCCCTGCTACCCCCAGGCTCTCCCAGTCACCCTGGGAATGCTGCCCCCGCCGGGGCCAGGCTGGCTGGCCTGGGGAGGGAATAGGGCGGGGTCCTTTCTGTCTGGGGCACACAGCCCAGCCCGCTTCCATCACACCATTAGCCTGGAGTCCCCCCCCCCCCACCCCCTCGGCTCTCCTGAGCCTCCTTCCTTCACAGTGGTCCCCGTTTTCCTCTTCTCTCTGGGTCACCTTGTTCTTTCCAAGTCTTCCTGTTCCAAACCAGTGCCAACGATTTTGCCCTAAGCCTCCCTTGCCCCTGGGCCCCTTAGACTAGGCTACATTTCCCTGAGCCAAGCTCCCCAGCACGCGGGTGAAAGGATTTCTCACGCAGCACCAGCAAGGCGGACTGTCCCCTCCCGGGGCCGCGCCCGGCCCGCGCCCCCGCCCCGCGCCGACTCACCTGGGCTCCTTGTCCCTGTCCTCCGCATCGGCCTCCTTCTCCGCCTCCTCGAGCGCGGGCGGCGCCTTGTGTCGCGCGCGGTGCCGCCGGGCAGGCTCCTCGCCGCTCTCGGCCTCCCGGGGCCCGGCCCGGGGGCCGCCGCGGTGCCGCGCTCGCCGCTCGCCTTTGCTCCCGGGCGCGGCCTCCCTGCTCGGCTCCGGCGCGTGCCGGTGCGCGCGGTGGCGCCGGGGCTCGCGCTCCGCGGCCTCCTCCGGGGAGCCCCGCCGGTGGTGGCGCCGGCCGCCGTCCGGGCCCAGCCCGCGGCCTCGCTCGCTCCTGGCCTCGCGGGGGCCTGCGGCCTCCTTGCTGCGGCTGCGGCGCGGTGGCGCCCGCTCCTCCCGGGCCCCCGGGTCCCCGCCCTCCGCCTTCGGGGCGTCCGCCCTGTCCGGCTCCCCCGCCGGGGCTGCGGCCTTGTCCCTGTCCCTGTCGCGGTGCCGGTGGTGCCTGCGCGGCGGGTCGGCAGCGTCGCCGGCCTCCCCGCCCTCGGGCCGGGCCTTGCCCCCCGCGGGCCCCCGCGCCCCGTCCCGTCCTGGCTCCACCACGAGCGGCCGGTCCAGGTGCGTCTTCATGTCGGGCCGCAGGTGGCGGGAAGTGGCGAAGCGCAGCCGCTCCTCGGGGTCCATCTCGCTATACAGCGCTTCACAGCTGGCCCGCAGGTTCTGCAGCCGCAGCTGGCTGGCCCGCTGCTCCCACACCGAGCGCGCCTTGGCCGAGTTCTGCTGCCTGCTGTGGGGAAACCGCCCCTGTGAGCCCCCTGCGCTGCCTCCCACCTCTCTGCTTCACAGGGGAAGCCACTGATGGACACAGAGCGATGGACGGATGGCAGAGGACGCAGGGGCGCAGGGCGAGAGGGAGGGAAGAAGGCGGCGGGAGTCCTGGCCAGCCCAGCAGAGTGGACGGGCTGAGTCGGTGGCAGATACCCGGGGTAACAGACTCGTCCCTGTGCCCCTTGTGGGGGAGCCCACAGACTGCGAGAGCCTCACCTGAGGGGGGGGCCCCAGGCCGGAGGGCACAAGGGATGCAAGGCAGTGGGAATGGCAGGCACTAGCATGAGGTGGCAGACAGGCTTCTCGGGCAGGCGGGCCACCTGCCAGGAAGGCCAAAATGGGGCAAGGAGGAGGGCAGCATCCAAATGGGGTGGGACTGGGTGGGAGCTGCCTAAGGAGGGGCTTCTCCATCTCTCCCTCCAGGAGGAAAGTCACTGGCCAGAAGCACACAGAGGGGTGTTTGAGAGGGAACTCAAGAAGAGGCGGGTCATCAGGAGCAGAGGGGAGAGCGGCCCAGGCAGTGAGAGGCCCTGGGACAGCTGGCCCTCAGGAGTCGGGCAGGCATGCTCCCTGAGTTGGTCAGACCCATTTGGGCAGCTGCCACTGAGCTCAATGACCATTTGCTGAATGCCCAGCAACCCAGCGTCAGGTCTGGGGCTGGACACCCCCTCTGTGGTCACCAGTACCCCCTCTCTCTTGGCCCCACAGAGGCTGAGAGCTCTCTGGCACCAGGAATGGCCTGTGGCCCGGGCTCAGCCCTCACAGCACAGGGTCCTGAAGGCCCTGACGGCCACCTGCCAAGCTCACCCACACGATCACGGGCGGCGGTCCACAGCCCAGGGTGCATGGAAGCCCCTTGCATTCTGCAGTTTCCACTAGACAAGCCCCCAGAGTTGGTAACCCCAACCCCACCTTGGCCAAGTGGAAACTGCCTCAGAGGCCAGTCTTGTCCTTCCCCTCTGGAGGTTCCTGGAACCCCCTGGGGCAGCGGGGCAGCACAGGACAAGGATGGCCGTGGCATCTGGATCAGGTGGCATCTGGCCACCTCCACCAGCCCTCACGCCCACCTCTTGTCCCCACGGCACACTGAGCACAGAGCTGTGACCCACAGGTCCACAGCAAGTCACTGACGGAGCCAGGACCGGACGCATGCAAGGACAAGAGGGAAAGAGTGTCTGAAGGAGACGTGAGGCCTTGGCCAGACTCCGGCTGCACGGACAGCACCGCCGAGAGCCACCACCCGAGGGCCCTGAGGGCCGGGCTGGACAGGCCCACCCCGGCTCTGGGCTGCGGCCACGGAGCACCACACTAGTCCTGCCCTTGGTGGGGTCAGTCCAGGTTCAGGGTGGGGAGCCGTTTCCAGGGGAGCTCCCAGGAGTATGAGAGCGGCAGAGCCTGCTGTCTGTCCCTAGGGGCCCAGCAGAGGGGCAGGCAGGAGACGCCTGAGGGACAACCGCTGGCCTCTCCGGCCATCTGCCGACCACACCTTAGCTGCCCCCTCAAGCCCTGACCTGCTGCCCCGTTCCCGAGGCCACCTCGCAACAGACCACCTTATCTTTCTTTGGCTTCAACCCAGAGCCCCCAGGGACCTCCCCATCCCCAGCTGGCATCAAAACAAAGGGTCCGACTCTGAACAAGACTGAACCTTATACAGTGGACAACAGCCACCAGGGGGAGTTCCCCAGGTGCCGAGGCCACGAGAGCTAACAGCCAGCCACTTGTCAGCCTCCTCATCAGCCCAGCAGCCGGAGATGGACCTGGACTCTGAGCCATATGGGCAGCAGGTGGTGGCCTGCTCAGATGCAGCCGTGAGCCCTGGGGCCTGTGCCATCTGTCAGAACACAAACAGGCCGGCAGTGAAGATAATGGGGACACGTGGCGGCTCAGGAGGAACGGCTCTGCCCTCACCCTTACCCTCAGACACAGCTCTGTCCCGCCCAGGAACCAGCTCAAGCCCACGAAGAGGCGGGTGGCCTGCTGGACTAGAGAGTGCGGCCAGGCTCCCTGCATACCTGCCCAGCCCCGCCCCCGCTGGACTGCTGCCACTCTGGGCCTCCGCCCCCTGGGACTAGCTGTGCCCACCCAGCATGCAGCACGGCTGCCTCTCCAGACGTGCCTCTGGGTCTGAGCCTTGCTGAGGTGCTGCCTGCGGGCCTCTCTGTGCCTGCTCTGCCTGACACACGGCACACTGTGGCCAGTAAGCCTCCCACCCCATGCCTCTCCACCAAGTTCCCAAGCAGCTCAGGACGTACAAGAGACCCCCCGTGCAGAGTGGCAGGCGGCTCAGACCCAGGCGAAGGCCTCCCTGAAGGAGACCCAGGGAGGAGCCGCCCCACCACATTCCAGCCCAGCTTGCCTGCAGAGCTGAGTTCAGCCACGTGCTGACAGGACTCAGAAGGAGCCTCTGTGGCATGGCCCTGCTTTGAGGTCTCTGCGCTGAGGACGCTGTCACCCCTAGCTGTGACAAGCAGAAGCAGTGCAGGAACAACACTGGAGTAGATCATTTAGGCCCCAGCCTCTTACCCTGTGGACGTCAGGGGCCCGACAACCAGCAGCTCTGCATTCTTGCGGCCGTACCAAGCCCAGCTCTGTGCTGCCCAGCAACAGGGGGATGGAGCTCAGGGACCCCAGGAGCGCCAGTCAGCACCAGGGCACAGAGAGGGCACCTGGCCATCCCCAGGGACTTCTAACCTGCAGGAAGAGCCCCTGAGGATGGTCAGACTGGGGTCACCCCCCCAGCGGGGGCCCCTCAGTGCTCCTGTGGCCCCACCTCAGGCTCTCCCTGTCTCTGCAGCCTTGCAAACAGGCAGCAGCTCTGCTCTCGCTAGAACTTCCTAAGGATCACAGAGACGTCCTCTCCCAGGTAAGGCAGGCTGGAGCAGGAGGGCCCCACATATGCCTTGAGCCCCTGAGGACCCTCTACTTCACAGGAGCTGCAAGGAGGCAGCCCAGCGGCTCCCCGTGGTGGTCACCTCAGGAAACGCAGGCCCGCTCAAGATGCCAGAGTGACCACACAGGGGCAGACAGCAAAGAGGACACACCAGGAGAGGAGCGGGGGCTGAGCTCGGAGAGCCTGATCCCGAGAGCGGGCTGAGCAGGATGTGAGGGCGCCAGGACGTGCGCCTGGGTCCCCAGCGGGGCGCGGGGGGTGGTCCTGGAGCTGCCCCCTGAAGCGAATGACTTGAAGTGGGAAAGCAGAGCTAGGGGCAAAGGTGCTGGCGTGTGGTTATCATGAAGCCACAGACGGAAATTGTAGCAGAGACTCACGGTGAGTTTACGCTGGAGACGGATGAGCTGCGAGTTACAGTACCTCGAGTTTGCTTTACAAAACTGCACATGCAAGAAACAGAACAGAGCAGGAGTGAGACCGCCAGGGAGAGTCCTGAGAGACGCCAGAACACGCGTGAGCCGCGCCGGGTCAGGGCAGAGGCGCAGCGTGCGTCCAGGCCGGAGGCCAGGGGCGCTTCTGTCAGAGCGACGCCAGCCGAGACCTCGGGATAAAGGAGACGTTGAGGGAGCGCGCACGCCCGGCAGAGCAGCAGCCACCATGGCTGGAGGGCAGGAAGGTCGCCTGGAGCCGACCAGCCCAGCTCTGTGCCCACCGCCCCTGGAAGGGCAGCAGGGCCGGAAGAGCAGGCACCTCCCTCGACAGCCCTCCTGGGCTGGAGGACCTGGTGCCTCCATCCCCCAACGCTGGGGACCACTAACCCCTTCAAGACGGAGCCGAGACGGCTGACACAGGGGCCTTACCTGCGTGCGCCCTCGCCTGGGCCCGGCTTCCTGACCACTGTGCTTGGCCCCCAGCCAAGGCTGCCCAGGCTCTGAGTCATTACCTCCCACTCACCACCACCCTTCCCAGGGGCAAACAGGTTCCATCGCCAGCCCATCTTCCCGTGAGTGTCTTTCTAGAAGCTTCTCCAAAATCAATAGAGAGAAACCAGAGATCTCTTTACAGTCACTTCCCTGCAAGGTAGCGTCCCCAGGGGAGGACCAGGTGGGTACCCAACTCTGCCTTCTCAAGGCTGAGTCGACAAACACGTGAGAAGCTCAGAACTACTCACGGGCCTGCTGACCCTGCATGCAGAGGGGCACGTGTGTCCAGGAGAATGAGCACAGCAGTGCACATGACCAAGTGTGCGACCTCGGGAGTGTGTGTGAGTGTGACTGACACTGTGGACATCAAGAGTGGGTGTGAGTGTGAACACGTGTGCAGGAGGGGCCACGGGCACAGCACTCCTGAGGCAGCCGAGAACTCGGACGACCGTGTCGGCCTGAGTGTCCCCCCTCCGAGGAGCCTGAGAAGACTCCCCTGCGGCCGCACACACTGGGGTCCCGCGGAGGCTCGAGTGACTCGGGCACCCCCCAGGAGGGGCCAGCGCAGAGTCTCAGGCAAGGTCCACGGAGCCCTTCAAACATCAGAGACCCTAAAACTGCCCCGAGCACCCGAGGCCCACAGAGCGCATCTCGCCAGGCCCCGTCGCACAAGCCGCACAGCACAGCCTGGGGAGCAGGCTTGGCAGGGGACACCCTGTGCCCCCACCTCAGCAGCTCAGACAGAGAAGTGGCCGTGAGAGGCTGGTGCTGCCAGCGGAGCAGAGAGCCAGGGGGATGGACAGACGGACGCCCCGCCCTCAGATGCCTCAGTGGACGGAGGAAGATGAACAGCCACGCACAGCGGCCTCACCCCCACCCCCATGCCTGAGGCCAGACGTCCTCCAGGAAACGGGACCTCGGGGGGTCACATCAGAGCCCCTGTACATGCATCTGAGGACCCAAAGCTGCATCCTGGGCGGGCCTGCAGAACCCACAGGAGGACCCAGGGGCCAGCTCCTGGACACACCCCCGGTTGGCCGCAGCATGGACAGGTCAGCGCCGAGCTCAGGGCCTGCTGTGAGGGGAGCACCAAGTGTCCCCCAGGCCCTGGGGACACAGGGCCACAGCCTGGTTCCTGCACAGCAGCATCCTGAACAGGGCGGGGGCGGAGAAACAGGAAGAGCGTCCAGCCCTCCCTTTCTGGTGTCCAGACAAGCTCCCTGTGGCTGTGCGGGAGGCCCCACCTCTCTGGGGCCTCTGCCCAGGTGGGGGTGGACGCCCTGCCGCACATTCCCAAGGAGCGGGCAGCCCTGGCCAGCAGCAGGGGACACAGGACATCGCACTCCCCTCCAGAGAAGCCTGAAGGCAAACGGTACACAGAAACCACACAAGGCCCATGCGGATACACCGCGCAGCCACCGCTACATCCTCCACACAGACTGCCAGCAGCTTACACAGTGTGGGAGAAGAGGCTGTGACAGGAAGTCCCCAAGGTCGCTGTAAGCCCAGGACCAAGCAGACAGAGCAGGGGCACTGGCCAGACAACAAGACTCCAGGACAACTGGGCACCAAGGCCCCAGCAGCTGGTGGAGCGGGGGCAGCTGTGTCCTGCCTGGCTCCCTGCAGGCCCTGCCCCCCGGCTTCACTCCCTGCAGGCCCCGCCCCCCGGCTTCACTCCCTGCAGACCCTGCCCCCCACCTTCACTCCCTGCAGGCCCTGCCCCCCGGCTTCACTCCCAGGGCCTGGGACCTCCCTTCGCTTCTTCTCCCACACAGGCTACCACCTCTGGTCACCGAACAGACAGGCCCTCTGCAAGTGCCCTCCTAGAAAGCAGGCCACGGCCCTGGGGCTTCCAAGCGAGACCGAGCTGCTAAGATGAACCTCACCCACGCATGTGCACACTTCCACAGACTCACCCCCACCAGAGCACTCAGCACTGACGCCTGCCTCACCCACGCATGTGCACACTTCCACAGACTCACCCCCACCAGAGCACTCAGCACTGACGCCTGCCTCACCCACGCATGTGCACACTTCCACAGACTCACCCCCACCAGAGCACTCAGCACTGACGCCTGCCTCACCCACGCATGTGCACACTTCCACAGACTCACCCCCCCACCAGAGCACTCAGCACTGACGCCTGCCTCACCCACGTATGTGCACACTTCCACAGACTCACCCCCACCAGAGCACTCAGCACTGACGCCTGCCTTACCACGGAAGGGCCTGAGGCTGCCCCGGCCCTCTGACCTCAGTCAGCACAGCAGAGGGGCACAGCTGCAGAGCAAGGGCCAATGGGTCAGCCCCGGGACCCCAAGGGGCTGGGAGGGTGGTGAGCGTGGGGCTGGAGGCAAGACTGGAGGCTCCAGGTGGACTCGGTCTGGCCCCAACCCTCCTGTGCTCTCTTGCGGTCACCCAGTGACCAGACACGGGGCCGGACTTTCCTGCCTCCTCCCCGGGAGCCAAGCTCCCCCGGCCACTGCAGCTTCCAGCCCTGGGCTGGGTGCTCTGCCCCAACCTGAAGCCCATAGCACAGCAGCGGTGCTCCTGCAACACGCCTGGAGGCCCCACAGAAGTCTCAGCCCCACCTGATCTCCTCTCATCAGAGAGGCCACCTCTTGACCTCTGTCCCAACACCAAAATCTCAAAGGTACTTCGGGAAACTGTGCTAAGACTCTTGGGCTGCTGAAGTACCATGTTGAATCTTTCGCCTCACAAAGCACATTTATGACAAACTGAGCCTAAGTCAGACAGACTAATTCCTTGGAGCCGCCCAGGACTGTCCAGGGGGACCACCTTCAGCAGGCCACCCCCACCCACAGCACTGCCAACACCTTGCTCTCATCCCAGCAGGGAGAAGCCAGAGGCTCTACCTGGTGGCCTCTGCTCAAAGGCCCATCTCGGCTCCTGGGGAGGGCTGTGTCCTGAGAGGCTCCCGTCAAGGCAAGGGCCCCTCCCTAGAAGCCCCAGGAGGAGCTGGGCTCTACAGCAGCCCTGCCACCACCCCGTGACCACTCCTAGAGCCTTACGCGGCAATGGAGATGTTCGCGGCAGACATGGGGCTGACTTCCGCCACTTCTTTCGCCTTCTGCAGAGCAAGCTTCTGATTGGCCGCTTCTTCCATCTCCTCTTCGTCCTGTTTGGACAGACAGGAAAGCGTAGCTAGCTGAGAGTGCTGTGTCCACTCTGAGACTCCACAGAAGCCTCAGCCCCACCTGACCTCCTCTCGCGCCACCAGCTCTTCCTCCTAGAGCCTCTGAGTCCTTCCCGCCCTCTGAGCCACAGGCCAGACAGCTGGCTCCTGCCTCAGCACGACCCACCCAGGCTCCAGACACCCCTGCTATGCCCATCTCTGCAGGCAACAGTTCCCAGTCAGCACCCTTCCCCACATGCTCACCGCTGACAGTACCGCTCTGGAGCTCCAGCCCAGCAACACATTCCTGCGTGTCAGTCTCATTCTGGTGAAATGCAAACCCACCTCTCCATTCCCACCTGCTCGCCTCCTGCCTACCCCCAGCAGTTGTCTCACTGGAACGAAGTCCGTCTCTGCCCCAGAGCAGTGAGCCAGCACAAGGGGCAGCTGGCCGCCCTGAGCCCGGGTGCCCCTCAGCACCGCCCACGGGAGCTCTCCCCCGGAGTGTCTAGCGGGCCACCTCGAAACCTCAGCGCTTCCCCACCCGGACCCGCCAGGCCACCTCCGACCACCCACCCCCGGCGGTGACTGCGCCTGACCATGGCTTGCATTCCTCACTGAGTTCCTGGAGAAGAGCCCCAAGGCTCTCTGCGCCCGGGCCAGCATGTGACGCCTGAGCAGACGCCTTGGCCCACCTCTGCCCACTCCACGCAGAAGAGGACGGACCCTCCAGCCCGAGCCCACGTCACCAGGCCAAACCAAAACGTTCTGCTCCTCAGATCTCTAGGCTGAGAGCTCTAGGCTGAGTCTACAGGCCCACCAGTCTCCGTGTGCTCCAGCTACATCACTGGGACCACCCTTATTTCCCTCAAGACCCCAGCCCCAGGCCCACCTTGCACCTCTGGAAGCTGGCATTCCCAACACATCCCAAACATCCTTGAATTTGCTTTTAGGGGCACAGTAATGGCAACTAAGCCCCTGTGAGCTGTCTGTACATTTCCCACCATAGAGAAGAGAGCTTCCGGCTTCAGGGCCAAGAGGGCAGCAGAACCAGGCCCACCACGGAGCCCCCGAGGGACGCCCCTCCTCCAACTCCCGGCTGTACCCTGGCTCATGGCCCTCAGGTCACTCCAGTGGCTGTTCTACACACTTGACGTGAGTTCATTTCCACTTCAAACAAGTGACACCGCCGTGTATTCGTGGGAGCACAGAGGAGGGAGCACCAAGCCCCACTCTTTGGGACCCTTGGCCAGCCCAGGAGTGCCCAGAGCCTGACTCAAACAGGCCTCCACTTCCGCCTCCGAAAGGGAGAGGACCCCAGAGTTAGGGCAGTCTGTCCAAAGGGGCCACCACCCAGGGTGTCCAGGCACGGACACAGGGCCCCAGGACACAGCCTGTCGGTATGTTCCCCCACTGACAACCCTGAAGGGGCACTGAGAGCTTTGGCCTCAAGCTCAGGACAGCTGGTGCCAGACCACCAAGGCTGCTGGGCACCCCTGGTCCGCGGGGCTCCAGAAACCCTGACGCCAGAAGCGCTCTGTGGCTGCACCAGCACCCCCAGCCAGGGGCTTGGGCCACTCTCCAGCCGCTCCTGGATTGCGAGATTCAGTCGAACCGACTGACAGCCCTAACAGGCAGGCCAGGGGGATTCCCGACCCTCAGAGGAAGGGAGGAGTCCAGACCCACAGGCACAGCCCAGCCCAGTCGAGCGGAGGCAGAGGCGGGCGTACCCATGAGCCCCTGGGGGAACATTCTTCCCAGGGGGCCAGGTGGGGAGGCAGGGCCAGGAGCACATGGACACCAGAGTCTCTGCGGCCTGCAGAGACGTCCAGAGCCCGGCTTCCCCAGGGGAGACCCCAGTCAAGCCCCAGAGCAGGGGCAGTGTTAAGAGTCTTGGGACGTGCAGGACTGAGTGGGTGGCTATCAGGGACAGTGGGGGCGAGCGCACAGAAAGACACACAGGTGTGCACCCAGGCACATGCACACTGACAGCAGGTACGTGCCCGGGAGGGTCAGAGCGTCCTCAGGCCTCCGAACCACAGCCCCTTCATGCCAGCAGCCAGGCTTGTCAAAGCGCCAGCCTGAGGCTGAAATGGCGGGCGGCCTGCACCATCCGGGACAGACAGCATGAGAGTACGCTGCACCATCCGGAGGGATGCCATGGGGAGACGTG
Organism: Budorcas taxicolor; assembly: GCF_023091745.1. Lineage (NCBI taxonomy): Eukaryota > Metazoa > Chordata > Mammalia > Artiodactyla > Bovidae > Budorcas > Budorcas taxicolor. Next base: position 165,986,106 of record NC_068920.1, on the reverse strand, counting down.
TGTGATCACATCCCCCACAGGCTCAGGGATGCGAGATGACTATTAGCTGGCTCCCGCGGGGCACAGCCTGGAGAGAAAGCCGTCCCGCTGGGTGCGGACGTGCTGGGGACAGACACCAGCTGCTCCTCCAGCCATCAGCCTGGCCCAGAATCCGAGGGCAGCACCACACAAGGGCAGGACCACTCGAGCTCAGCCATTCACACAGGAGAGCAAACACAGGCGTGCCCTCCCCTCCCAGAGAGGGTCACAGGGTCCCCTCACCATCTGGGGATGGACATAAGGGACCCTCCCCTCCTGGGGATGACCACAGGGTCCCCTCACTGCCCTCTAGGATGTTTAGACCCTAGGGCCCACTTCACGATGGCTCTCACTCTGAGAGGACACAGCCGCCACTTCACACACTGAGGCCACCGTGCCCTTCAGTCCTGAGCCCAGGGCAGCCACACCCCCACCATCCAGGCCTGCCTCTGGGCTGCGCCCCCTGTGGGCCACCTCCTGCTCCCACGCGGCCTCCTGTTTTTCTGGCCATCCTTCCCAGGTCTTGACTTCCCAGAAGTGGCCCTCATGGTCACCCCCCTTCCTGGCACAGTGTCCCCTGCCTCTTCAGTGCCCCCACATCCCTGCATACCCAGGACTTGAGGAGAGCCACTGGACAGCGGCCACACATTCCTAAAGCAGGACCTGGCCCCCCTCATGACGCCGCAGCCTCTCCAGAGTGGCATGGATTGACCCCATCCACCCATCCTTGGGCCGCAGGTGTGCCCCCACCCACGTACCTTGGTCAGCTCCTGGGCATTGGCGAGGTTGTCCACAGCGATGGCCAGGAAGACATTCAGCAGGGTGTCTGGTGGCTCCAGCTAAGGAAGGACGTCTATGCCCCAGCCTCCCCACGGGCAGGCTACGGCTTCCTCCATGCAACATCTTCCCAGGTCCTGGCCAGCCTTGCCTCCTTCCTGGGTGTCCCCCGATCCCCCAACCCTCCAGCCACATCAGCCCCCGTCAGACAAAGCCCAGCCCAGCTGCTAGACGGCGGCCCCCTAGCCTCCTTGATGCAATCTCTGGGTAGGTGACCTTGTAGCTCAGGGCCTCCTGTCTGGCAAGGAGGCATTAATACCCTGGGGCTCAAGGGGAACCACACCCCAGGGTTCCGCCTCATGGGTAGACCTATGCAGGGCTGCAGCAGGCCCATGAGACAGCACACTGAGGTCAGCTGCTGCCTCCTGGCATTGCCCAAAGCCGCGGGCAACCCAGAGGCCTTGCCATGCCCAGAGAGCAGGATGAAGGTCGTGCCCCATGGGGTCCAGCCACAGGGAAACACTCCAGTCAGGCAGGATGGGGGCACCTGCTGCAGAGCCTCCCCAGCTGGGCTTGCCCTGACCCTGCAGAGCCCCCTCCCGACTCCAGACACAAGCCTGAGGAGCGTCCTCCACACAAGACCTTCCCTTGTGCTTCCCTGCAGACTCATTTCTACCAGGGGGAGGCTTTTTAAAAGCTTGGTGCCAAAACCTAATTATTAACTTAAATTAAAGTGAAAACAAAACAAACAGCTGCCCTCAGGCTCAAAGCTCATGTCTTTCCCCGAGTCCTCCTTTCCCACCCCACCATGGTGGGGGAGGAGAGGGACCCAGGAGGCACTTACCCCCTCGCCCAGCCCACAGAGGATACAGTTCCCAAACAGCGTCAGGACAATGAAGTACACAGACGAGAACATGCCCTTGCTGACTCCACCTTGTGATTCGATCCCATGGTACATCACCGCATTCCAGTCCTCCCCAGTCAGGATCTGCGGAGGAAGGGAGGGAGAGCACCCAGGCGCATCCCATAGCCCCCAGCGCCCACACACATGCCCAGGGAGAGACAGCTGAGCCCAGGGCACACGTGTGTGCACACACAGGTTCTTGGATGACACACAAGGCAGCCCAGGGGCCTCCAAAGAAACTTCCGGAAGAGCCACGGCTGCTGGGCTGAGCCTCTACCAAGAATGGAAAGGGAGCTCTAGGGAGAGAAGGCGAGCAAAGGCGAGGAGACTGGCACTGGGCTGCGTGGGGTCAGCCCAGTGGGGTCCGCCTGGTGGGCTCCCCACGTCCCCAGCTGACAGGTCACTGCCACGCAGGTGAGGAGCCCAGGGCTCGGGGGCGGCATGAGCTCTCAAGGCCAAGCAGCAGCCGCAGCCTCTGACCTTCCAGGTTGCTACCTCCTCAGTCCAGTGGGTCCAGGCTATGAGGGCGGCTACACACAGTCCTTGCCCCATCAGGAAACGGGTCTCATTTTCATTTGTATTTCGGAAAAGTGCAAGGGGATAAGATAACAGACTCTCATGCGCCCACCACTCAAGATGGAGACTGCTGGCATTTCGTCATGTTTGCATCAGGTCCCATCGCCCATGGTCACCCTTGACGGGCAACCGCAATCACAAACCTGGGGTGCGCTCCCATCTACACCACACACATGTACACACACAATATACCATGTGTGCTCCAAACATGCAGAGAAAAGCGCCAGGCTATACACACGGTTCTGTTCATTCGCCGTTGCCTCCCTGAAGTCGACCCACGTGGACACGTAAGCCCACCGTCCCTGGAAAGCACTGCACAGGCCCTTCCACACGTCCACTCGCCTTTCTGATCTTCAGTGTGGTAGCTTCATAGTGAGCCTTGACACACAGTGGGGCCAATCACTCCATCCTGAGCGGCTTTTGCTATTTTTGGATATTTACCGTCCCACAGAATTGACATGCTGAATGCCAGGAGAAGTTCTGCTGGGATTTGAATCACTGATTAAACTAGGCAGAACTGACCCCTTTACAACTATAAGGCTTCCCATTCTAAAACCTTTGTTTTCAGTTCTTCAGGTCTTTTAATAACAAGTTACAATTTCACATGTAAGTCTTGCCTATTTCTTGTGGATTTATTTCTGGGTAACTCATAGCTTTTGTAACTACGGTAAATGAAATCTTTCACTGTAGTTGAATATTCTAACTTAGCAATACAGGGATATAGAAAAGCTCTGTCTTTCAAATCCTTCTCTTGTGTTCAGCAGCACTGGTGAATTCTCTCATTATTGCTAACTGATTCCCTGGGTTTCTATGTAATCACATCATTTGTCTATTCCTTTCCAGTCCTCCTATCTCTTCCTTTTCCTTATTACATTGACTTCAACTGCCTGAATACTAGCTACCCTTGGTTTTTCTTTAGTCATAATGCTTTCAACCTGTATTAGTCTGAGTTCTCCAGAGAAACAAAAGCGATAGGAGATGTCTAGGTATATCTTATCTTGTGATTATGGAGAGTAAGTCCCAAGACCCACAGCTGATGGGGAGAGATGACGGTGTAAGTTTCAGCCCAAATCTGAGTCCAAGGGCAAGAGAAACCGAATGTCCCAGCTCAGACATATCTGGGCAGCAACAGTGGACTGTCCCTTACTCCATGCCTTCAGTGGGCTGGATGAGGCTCCCACATCTGCTTTCTCAGTCCTCCAGTTCAAACGTTCATGTCATCCAGAAACACCCAGAAATAGTGTCCAATCCAGGCACCCCATGGTCCAGTCACGTTGCACAGGAAATTCACCGTCAACAATCTTTTATCTGCAATGTTTGCTACCATCATTCTAAAATAACAGTTTTATTTAGATATAGTTCATTCAGTCGCTCAGTCATGTCCAACTCTTTGCAACCCTTGGACTGCAGCATGCCTGTCCATCACCAACCCAGAGAGCTCGCTCAAACGCATGTCCATCGAGTCGGTGATGCCATCCAACCATCTCATCCATGGTATCCCCTTCCCCTCCTGCTTTCAATCTTTCCCAGCACCAGGGTCTTTTCCAACGAGTCACTTCTTCACATCAGATGGCCAAAGTATTGGAGTTTCAGCTTCAGTCCTTCCAATGAATATTCAGGACTAATTTCCTTTAGGATGGACTGGTTGAATATCCTTGAAGTCCAAGGAACTCTCAAGAGTCTTCTCAAACACCACAGTTCAAAAGCATCAGTTCTTCGGCACTCAGCCTTCTTTATGGTCCAACTCTCATATCCATACAGGACTACTGGAAAAACCATAGCTTTGTCTAGATGGACCTTTGTAGGCAAGGTAATGTTTCTGCTTTTTAACATGCTGTCTAGGTTGGTCACAGCTTTTCTTCCAAGGAGAAGTGAAATAAGCAAGGTGACAACATATAGCCTTGATGTACTCCTTTCCCAACCTGGACCCGTCCATTGTTCCATTTCCGTTTCTAACTGTTGCTCCTTGACCTGCATGCAGATTTCTCAGGAGATAAGCCGGTCTGGTATTCCCATCTCTTGAAGAATGTTCCATAGTTTCTTGTGATCCACACAATCAAATGCTTTGGTGTAGTCAAGAAAGCAGATGTTTTTCTGGAATTCTGCTTTTTCAATGATCCAACGGATGTCGGCAATTTGATCTCTGGTTCCTCTGCCTTTTCTAAATCCAGCTTGAACATCTGGGAAGTTCACGGTTCACATACTCCTGAAGCCTGGCTTGGAGAATTTTGAGCATTATTTTGCTAATGTGTGAGATGAGTGCAATCGTGTGGTAGTTAGAACATTCTTTGGCATTCCCTTTCTTTGGGATTGGAATGAAAACTGATATTTTCCAGTCCTGTGGACACTGCTGAGTTTCCCAAACTTGCTGGCATATTGAGTGCAGCACTTTAACAGCATCATCTCTTAGGACTTGGAATAGCTCAACTGGAATTCCGTCACCTCCACTAGCTTTGTTCGTAGTGATGCTTCCTGAGGCCCACTTGACTTTGGACTCCAGGATGTCTGGCTCTAGCTGAGTGATCACACCATCGTGGTTATCTGGGTCGTGAAGATCTTTTTTGTACAGTTCTTCTGTGTATTCTTGCCACCTCTTCTTAATATCTTCTGCTTCCATTAGGTCCATACCATTTCTGTCCTTTACTGAGCCCATCTTTGCATGACATGTTCTCTTGGTATCTCTAATTTTCTTGAAGAGATCTCTAGTCTTTCCCATTCTGTTGTTTCATTCCATTTCTTTGCACTGATCGCTGAGGAAGGCTTTCGTAGTTCTCCTTGCTATTCTTTGGAACTCTGCATTCAGATGAATATATCTTTCCTTTTCTCTTTTGCCTTTCACTTTTCTTCTTTTCTCAGCTATTTGTAAGGCCTCCTCAGACAACCATTTTGCCTTTTGTATTTCTTTTCCTTGGGGATGGTCTTGATCACGGACGGCCTCCTGTACAATGTCACGAACCTCTGTTCAAGGTTCTTCAGGCACTCTGTCTATCAGATCGAATCCCTGGAATCTACCTGTTGCTTCCACTTTGATTTAGGTCATCCCTGAATGGTCTGCTGGTTTTCCCTGCTTTCTCCATTTAAGTCTGCATTTGGCAACAGGAGTTCATGATCTGAGCCACAGTCACCTCCCAGTCTTGTTTTTGCTGACTGTATAGAGCTTTTCTATCTTCGGCTGTGAAGAATATAATCAATCGGTTTTTGGTGTTGGCCATCTGGTGATGTCCATGTGTAGAGTCATCTCGTGTGTTGTCGGAAGAAGGTGTTTGCTGTGATCAGTGTGTTCTCTTGGCAAAACTCTGTTAGCCTTTGTCCTGCTTCATTTTGTACTCCAAGGCCAAACTTGCCTGTTACTCCAGGTATCTCTTGACTTCCTACTTTTGCATTCCAGTCCCCTATGATGAAAAGGACATCTTTTATCAGTGTTAGTTCTAGAAGGTCTTGTAGGTCATCATAGAAATGTTCAACTTCAGCTTCTTCGGCATTAGGGATTGGCCATAGACTTGGATTACTGTGATAGTGAATGGTTTGCCTTGGAAACGAGCAGAGATCATTCTGGCATTTTTGAGACTGCATCCAAGTACTGCATTTTGGACTCTTCTGTTGACTATGAGGGCTACTCCATTTCTTCTAAGGGATTCTTAGAAGAAATTAAGAGATAGAGTTAACATATCATATAAATCAGTCACTTAAAGCGTACAGTTCAGTGGTTTTTAGTACATTCACACATATATGCAACCACTACCACAGTCAATTTTAGAACATTTCTGTCCCTTCAAAAAGGAAGCTCATCCATATTAGCTATCCCACCTAGCTGTGGGCTTGTTAGGGGTTGCTTTTTTTGTTTTTGAGTCCTTAGTATTTTAAGTTCTTTGTAGAACATGTTTTTCATCATAATGTCGACATTTTACTTTCTACATCTATTGATATGCTTATTTTTCTCTTTAACATGTAGCGATCAGGAAATTACATTGACAAATTACTATATTACTGAGATAAGTGAAGTTTAGCTATGAGGTTCTACTTTATACAGAATTGGATTTGACTTTTGAATACTTTATTTCAGACTACTTGCATCTACCTTCACTGAGCAAGCAGAGTGCCTGTCGCATGCCAGGCAACCTTCAGGCACTTCTGCGCATCAGAGGACAAAACAAAGCCCCTGCCTCACAGAGCTATGGAGGGAGAGAGCTCTGAAGTGGAGCCAGGAGGCTCAGATGGTATCTGACCTTCTGACACTTACTGTCCTAACACAGGCCTCCAGGACACCTGTCACACACTGAAGACATTTTGAGACACCAACCCAGAAATGCCTGGTGCTGCCATCCCTGAAGGATACACATCTGTACACATCTGTAGCCCTCAGAGGGCTACAGTCCAATGGGCCGCAAAGAGGCAGACGTGGCTGGATGCCCGTGCACTTTCTGATAATGAGCTTTTACGATCTTGTTATCTCGGTATGTCAGTTTCCTGTTTCACTAACTTCTGCTCTTAGCATTATTTTTTCCTGCTTTCAGTTCCTCTTTGGTTTACTCTATTATTCTTTTTCTTTAGTTTTTAAGATAAGTATTTAACATATTTATTTTCAGCCATTCTCTTATTTTCAGTCATTTTCTTATTTTGATAGTTGCTTCTAAGATTTTAAATCTTTCTCTAAGCATTGCTTCAAACTCATCCTCTAAGTTTTGCTAATTATTATCCAGTCCTAAGTATTCTGTGGTATCCACTGTGATGTCTTCTTCAACACAACCCTTCAGCTTCCAAATATGGGGACGAGTTTATGTGATTGTTTACTGGTGGTCTGTATTTATTTAAGTAATGCCAAGGATGTGCTCTGGGACCTCCCTGGTGGTGCAGGGGTTAAGACGCCGCGTTCCAGTCCAGGGGGTGCAGATCCGGTCCCTGGACAGGGGATATGATCCCACGTGTCACAGAGTGTGGCTGAAGGTAAATAAATAGGTAAAGCTTGTTTTCTATAAGAAGCATGTCCACTGTAGGAGAGCAATCCTTTAATACTTGTAGGGGTTTCCTGAGTGACTTAACGAGCGATCCGTCTCTGTAGGAGCTCTCTGTGGCCCCAAACGAGCGTTTTACCTGCTGTCAGCTGTGCAAGCTCTTGTAGGCACCAGCTGGTACCCTTTCTAATCTCATCAGCTTCATCCTTCAGCTTGCTGGAAATATATATCCCTGAAAAGAGAGTGGACTTTTTATTTCTCTTTTTAATTCTGTCAGTCTTTGCTTTGGGGAGCCATGTTCTTACACGGAATCTTCCCTTTCAGTTCAGCTCAGTTCAGTCGCTCAGTCGTGTCAGACTCTTTGCGACCCCACGAATCGCAGCACACCAGGCCGCCCTGCCCATCACCATCTCCCTGAGTTCACTCAGACTCACGTCCATCGAGTCCGTGATGCCATCCAGCCATCTCATCCTCGGTCGTCCCCTTCCCCTCCTGCCCCCAGTCCCTCCCAGCATCAGAGTCTTTTCCAATGAGTCAACTCTTCACATGAGGTGGCCAAAGTACTGGAGCTTCAGCTTTAGCTTCATTCCTTCCAATGAACACCCAAGACTGATTTCCTTTAGGATGGACTGGTTGGACCTCCTTGCAGTCCAAGGGACTTTCAAGAGTCTTCTCCAACAACATGGTTCAAAAGCATCAATTCTTCGGCGCTCAGGCTTCTTCACAGTCCAACTCTCACATCCATACATGACCACAGGAAAAACCATAGCCTTGACTAGACGGACCTTAGTCGGCAAAGTAATGTCTCTGCTTTTGAATATGCTATCTAGGTTGGTCATAACTTTTCTCCCAAGGAGTGAGCGTCTTTTAATTTCATGGCTGCCCCTTTATTGTTATGCAAATGTAGTTTCTTCTTTTTTACTGAAGCTTTTTTCACCTTCTATTTTGACTGATGTTACTGTTACACCAGCTTTCTCTTGGTTAATGTTAACTTAGTTTATCTTTTCGGAGAAGGCGATGGCACCCCACTCCAGTACTCTTGCCTGGAAAATCCCATGGATGGAGGAGCCTGGTGGGCTGCAGTCCATGGGGTCGCGAAGAGTCGGACACGATTGAGCGACTTCACTTTCACTTTTCACTTTCATGCATTGGAGAAGGAAATGGCAACCCACTCCAGTGTTCTTGCCTGGAGAATCCCAGGGACGGGGGAGCCTGGTGGGCTGCCGTCTATGTGGTCACACAGAGTCGGACACGACTGAAGCGACTTAGCAGCAGCAGCAGCAGCATTCATTTAATTTTAAAGTATGTATTATTTCACACATTCAGAAAGGTACAATGAATAATATTTAAAGCTCTGTGTACCTACTCCCAGCTTAAGAGATAAAACATTAAAACGTAGCTGAAGGGGAAGGGGATTCAAGAGGGAGGGGACATATGTACACCAATGGCTAATTGATACTGAGGTATAGAAGAAATCAAACCAATATTGTAAAGCAATTAGCCTTAGATTAAAATTAATAAATTTTTAAAAATACAAAAAAAGTTTAAAAAAATAAAAGCATTCAATATTTGCTTTGCGTTTCCTCATGGCTAACAGCAATGTATAAGGTAATATGGGAAAAAAATTTTCAAGCTAATATAAAAAAAAAGCACCTGAAGGTCCTTGAGTAGAAGTCCTCAGTCTCATTCCTCCTCTCCCACACCCACCTAGCCCTGACTTTGGTGTTAATCATTCCCATGCAGGCTTTTACATTTCTACTTGTATATATGCCATAAACAATATTGTTACACAGTATGTTTGGAAACAAGATGTTTTCATCCTTATTTAAATAGTAGCATATGCTAAACCATAATGGGAAAGAATGGAAAAAAGAATATATATATGTATGTATATGCATAACTGAGTCACTTTCCTATACAGCAGAAATTAGCATCACACTGTAGATCAACTCTGCTCCAGTTTTTAAAGGTAATTAAAAAGTATCATATGATTTGCACTATTCTGAATCTTGCTCTTTTAAGAGTAACGTTGCTTCTGACCCATGCTAACATAGTTAATTCCAGGCCACTCATTCATGGTGCTGCTGCCCGGACAGAACACACTCCTCTTATCACTCTCCTGGGGAGGAGCAACGCAGAGGTCTCCAGGGTTCCACCACCGCGTGTGATGCAGCCTCGGTGCTCTCGCAGGCCTCTGCGCACTTGGCCAGGGACCTCCCAGGGCATGTACCTGCAACAGGAGCTCCTTCCGTGGGAGCGCCAGTGGGTTAGATACCTGACATCAGTTTCCAAAGCGATTTGTATTTCAAATTTCTATCAACCCACCAACACCACAAGGGAATCCTCACTTCTCCACATCGTCTCTAAAACTTGGGGCTTCCCTTGTGGCTCAGCTGGTAAAGAATCCGCCTGCAGTGTGGGAGACCTGGGTTCAATCCCTGGGTTGGGAAGATCCCCTGGAGAAGGAAAAGGCTACCCACAGCAGTATTCTGGCCTGGAGAATTCTATGGACTGTATAGTCCATGGAGTCACAAGGAGTTGGACATGACTGAGTGACCTTCACATCCACTTTCTCTAAAACTTGAGACCGTTAGGTTTCCTAATCTCAGCTGGACTGAGAGGTGGGTTTCATTTGCATTTCCCTGACTACAAGTAATAGCTGACGGCCTTTACAGGTCCACTCTTCAGCCCACTTTCCTACCCTGAGTTCCTTCTTACACACTCTGCCCTTTCCTGCGGCATGTTCCTGCTGCTGTCTTCCCTTTTTGATTTGTGGAAGTTTTTATTTATTTTGCTTACTCTGCTCAGTTGTTCAGTCATGTCTGACTTTTTTTAGCCCCATGGACTGTAGCCCGCCACACTCCTCTGCCCATGGAATTTCCCAGCAAGAATATTGAAGCGGGTTGTCGTTTCCTACTCCAGGAGGTCTTCCCAACCCACAGATGGAAACTGTGTCTCTTGAGCCTCCTGCATTGGCAGGTGGATTTTTTACCACTGGCGCCACCTGGGAAGCCCTCGTTCTGGTTGCTGGTTATTTATTCTGGTCACTGTTTATTGGCTGATACTGTGGAAATATCTGCTCCAGCCGATGACTTTTCCGACATTCTATGATAATTTTTGGATGCAGAAATTTGTATTTCAATAGTCAAATTTTCCAAAGGTTTCATTTATGATCTGTGCATTTTTATCTTTTCCTTAAGAAGGCCCTCAGTTAGGAACAGTGCTCTCCTTTACGTTCTAAAATTTGAAATTTGCTTTTCACATTTATGTCTTAATTCATCTGAGCTGATTTTCAAATCTGCTACGAGGTGGAAATCCAACTTCCTTTTTTTCTCTATGGATAACCAAACTGTCTGTCCCACACCATCTGCAGTGACAACACAAGTGTTCTGAGTACATAAATATTTCATCTGTGAATAATGACATTTTTATTTCTTCTTGGCAATCCTGAGATATTTTATTTCATTTTTTTCTTATTCTAGTGCACCGAGACCACTGATACTGGCATAGTCTGCTAAGAGTTTCTGTCTGGAAGAGTGCTGGGTTTTATCAAACACACACAGAGTACAGGGTGTGATGCAGCCCCACACACTCATCACCCAGCTTCCACAATTAGCACAGTTTGCTCATCTCATTCCGTCTGCTCCTCACTCTGGTGCTTGGCTGTGCTTTTGCTGGAGCTCAGATGCTCTTTCTGATGGAACATTCTGGAGCTCAGATGCTCTTTCTGACGGTACATTCTGGAGCTCAGATGCTCTTTCTGACGGTACATTCTGGAGCTCAGATGCTCTTTCTGACGGTACATTCTGGAGCTCAGATGCTCTTTCTGACGGTACATTCTGGAGCTCAGATGCTCTTTCTGATGGAACAATCTGGAGCTCAGATGCTCTTTCTGATGGAACATTCTGGAGCTCAGATGCTCTTTCTGATGGAACATTCTGGAGCTCAGATGCTCTTTCTGATGGAACAATCTGGAGCTCAGATGCTCTTTCTGATGGAACATTCTGGAGCTCAGATGCTCTTTCTGATGGTACATTCTGGAGCTCAGATGCTCTTTCTGATCGTACATTCTTTTCCTTCGTCAGTCTGTTAAGATGATGAGTTGCAGTAATAGACTTTCTAATGTTAAATCATCTTGCATTTCTAGGGTAAATTCACGTTGATCGTAAAGATAATCTTTAAGGACAGCCGGGTTGGACTGGCTCTTATTCCCCTCCGGGTGTCTGTCTCTCTCTGTGTGATGGTAAGGATAATCTGTAAGGACAGCCGGGTTGGACTGGCTCTTATTTCCCTCTGGATGTCTGTCTCTCTCTGTGTGATGGTAATCTATACTTTTCCTTCTGTCATATTGTCTTCGTCCAGCATTTTCATATCAGAATTAGTCCAGGTCCATAAAGGGGGGGATCTCCTTTCTATCTTCTCTGGAGTCATCTGTATAAAACTGGAGCGACCGTTTGTGAACAGCTGGCAGAATTCACTTGTTAAACTGCCAGTGTGCTGGCCAGGATAGGTAGACTTTTCAATCACTGTTCACGGATTCTCCCATTTCTGAGGCCGTCTGGGTTTCTGCTCCTCCCTGGCTTGCTGCAGCCCCGCCCGCGTCGCGCCTGCAGCACTCCCAGCAGTCGGCCGCGGCTCCCGCGACTCCTGGGTGCGCCTCCTCCAGCTCAGACCGCGCTCTCCTCTAGAGCAACAGGAGCTGTCCTTCAGAATTTTAGTTACTTTCCCCCAACTTCCTGCCATCAGACTGGCATTCTTCACAGGAAATCCTTCTTTCTAGTACAGATTTTAAGATTTTCTCTTTACTGGGCAGTGTCCAGGTCTCGGCTCTTTCTGGAAGGTCGCTGGCGCCTTCTCTGCGCCTCTGAGCCACAGTGGGCTCAGGCCCTCCACGCCTGCCAGCTCCCCCATTCTCACCAGGACCACATCAGTGTGCGGTTCACCCTCTGTTTATTTAAATAGCTGTATTTTCGCTTCCAGAATTGTCAGTTACTTATCATAGTAACCTGATATTCCTGGTTCTGAGGCGCCCCTCTTCCTTTAACCTTTGGCCATCTGAGGGCTGCATTCGCCTGCTGTTTCCGTGTCTTAGGACGGAAACTCCACCTGTGGGCACGGTCGGTGCTCTTCCACGGGGTCAGCCTCACTGGGAGCAGAGTCCAAGCTGTCCTCCCGCTCCACCCCACCCCCGCCACACACCTCCCTGTGCCCTCTCCAACCCCATTCAGAGCAGGGGCTCCACCCTGGGCGCTCAGGCCACTGGCCCAGGGCCATCCTGAGGGCATTCCATGCCCGTACCTGGCGACCCACTCGGCCTCCTCCAGCCCTAACTACTCTCTCAGCCACCTTACACGGCTAGACAGTCATCTGTGTCATCTGTGGGCGCCTTGACAGAGACTTAGGCAAGAACAGCAGCGTGCTCACAGGCACCCCAGCCCTTTGAGCTCACAGGACTTGAGGTGGGGTCAGGTGGGGAGTGGGCTGTGGCAGCGCAGGGTCTGAAGTCCTGTCAGGCCAGGAGGGGATGGCCCTCTGGAAGGAGAGGGCTCTCCACTGTCCCTGGGGGCGGAGGAGCTGCAGGGCTCCCCCAGGACGGGAGGGCTCAGGGGGTGAAATCACCACACTGAGTCACTCCATCAGCAAGTGGCTCGCAAGCCGGCTGGAAAGCCCCTTCCTTTGAGAGAGGGGTCAGCAGGCCCCCGCCCCTCACGCCCGCCGTGGCTCCAGCACTGGCTGAGGGCAGGCAGGCCCCTGGCCAGACTGCCTGTGGTGTGGCGGCTTCTCGAAGCCCCATCATGGGCACCCACCCCCGCCCTGGTCCTGCTTGGTCTCAGACGTGGCCAAGGGCACTGTGTGGGACAGAGATGTTTGCCTTATCACACGGAGGAGGCCCGTCGTGGAGGCACAAGGGAGCCATAGCTCTGTGACGAGGAGAGAGCTCAACCAAGAGTTCTCAGGAGGGAACACAGAATCCACCAAGAATGGGGCCCCGACCCACGTGCCTCCAGGGGCTGCGGGGAGTGTGTGTTCAGATACAAGGAGAGGTGAGGGGCTGCTGGGCCAAGCCCCTGGAGGGAGAAGCCTGGGGACAGCTTTCCGCTGTGTTTGCAAAGGACAAAGACAGCTGTAATCAGTTCCAGGTCTCCGGCAGACAGTTAAGCGACGACTGAAGCCAGGGCCTCCTGGGGCATCCACCTGCCCCTGGCAGGCTCGCTCCCAAGCCGGGTCCCAACCAGGGCCTGACACCAGAGGCCCACTGTGCCTGTGTCCTTGCGGGCACTGAGGGGCTGACGGCAGGCTGCCTTCCCTGGGCCCACAAAGCCCCGCGGCCGCGACTTAGTCCAGAGCCAGGAGCCTTACCTGGAAGACAGTGAGGATGGCGGCAGGGAAGGTGTCAAAGTTGGTTGTCGGAGTCTCATCCTGAAAGTTGAACCTGAGAAGAACAAGGGTCTTGGACAGACAGAGGCAGGTCCACTGGGCCCAGGAGGGCTGGCTGCTACTGCTAAGTCGCTTCAGTCGTGTCCGACTCTGTGCGACCCCATAGACGGCAGCCCACCAGGCTCCGCCGTCCCTGGGATTCTCCAGGCAAGAGCACTGGAGTGGGTTGCCATTTCCTTCTCCAATACATGCAAGTGAAAGGTGAAAGTGAAGTCGCTCAGTCGTATCCGACTCTTAGCGACCCCATGGACTGCAGCCTTCCAGGCTTCTCCGTCCATAGGATTTTCCAGGCAAGAGTACTGGAGTCGGGTGCCACTGCCTTCTCCAGGAGGGGTGGCACCTGGAAGCTGTGTCTGGGCCAGCAGCCCTTCCTGGGGCCTTAGTGGGGGAAGCAGGGTGGCAGTCCAGCAGCACTGTCCCCTGGCCCTGCCCCTAGGGGCCCGGCCTCACTTACTGTCCCCCGAAGAGCTGCATGCCCAGCAGAGCGAAGACCACGATGAAGAGGAAGAGCAGGAAGAGCAGGCTGATGATGGATTTCATGGAGTTGAGCAGGGACACCACCAGGTTCCGCAGGGAGCTCCAGTACCTGCGGGGGCAGCCTGGTCTGAGCGCACCAGGACACCGGGACCTCGAGGGCCATGCCTGCGGCTTCTGGCACCTCTTGCCCTGAGGGCCCCACACGCACTTTCTCCAGGGGCCCACACCCCCTCTGCACTGCAGCCCACCACCCGGCCCAGGGTGACGGCAGAGACTGCACGTTCAGAGCTGGGCTCACGCGCGCCTCCCACACCGGCTCTCCAGTCTCCCTCCCTTGCAGCTACACCTGCCTGCATCCCTCAGCTCCCCTAGGCCAGCACGCAGGAAGTGAGGGCCACAGCTGTGTGTCCTAGCTGCGCAGGAAAAGGGGCCGCACTGGAGCGTCCATCAGCACCACCACCCTCAGCAAAGCCGGCTGGGCTTGGGTGTCCCCCAGGGCCCAACCCACATTGCACGGAGCAGCCCTCCAGGCTCAACACCCCTCCAGCCCACCCCTCAAACGCTCCTGGGGCCCAGAGACCATGGCCCTTTCATTCAGCTGAACCCCTGTGCCTCACAGGCCCCCTGCAGTCTGCGGATAAGTCTTGCTGTGGGCTTGCTAGGTAATGGGTCCCTCCAGCTGCAACCCCAGGACAGCCCAAGCCCCAGGGAGACACGCCACGTACCTCTCTGCCTTAGCACTTGCTGTCCTCCGCCCTGGCGTGGGGAGAGGCCTAGGACACCCCTGCACCCTCGTCCCCAGGGCTGTGTCACAGAGACCCACTACTCTCTTACTGGGTGCATGAGAGTTAATAAGAGATGGGCTAGAAGACTCCAGAAAGCCTTCTCCTGATGGGCAGGGTCTAGGTCAGGACAAGAGCCACCCACTTTCCAGAAGGAAATAGAGCTGCGAAGACGCCAGGCCCACAGCCAAGGTGCTGGCAGCCCGGCGCCACCTCCTGCAGAAGCAGCGGAGGACACAGGGCAGGTGGCGGGAGCACCCAGGAGCGTCTGTGGGCCAAGCCAGACAGGAGTCCTGTCCAAAACTCCTCCGCATTGCACCACCCTGACTTTCAACGGCCTCAGGTGTGGATTCAAAACAGACGAGAAAAGATCTAGTCCAGCCTCCCCAGGAGGCTGAGGAAGTCACTGGAGGTGCTAGGAAGCAGGCCGCCTGCACAGGCTCCGTCTGGACCATCCCGCAGCTGTCATGAGCTGGGCATGTGCGGCCACATGCTCCAGGCGGCCTGGCCTGGGAGCCTCAGAGCCTCAGGGTGGCTCGGGACCCACGGTGGAGTCACTATGCCCACGGCCAGCAGGGTGAGGGCAGCTCTGCTGCTGCCGTGACAGCTGTGGAGGGGAGCAGCCCCCTCCCACCGCCGCTCTGGCAGAGAGGGGGAGGCTCAGCCCCCTCATGGGCAGAAAGGAGCAACCTTCCTCCAGGGCTGAAGAGCCAAGTGGGAAGAACCTGAACACACGGTCAGGGCCGTGTCCTGTCACTGAGGATGGCTGGCAGGGTCAGCCCTGAGTGGAAAAGGCAGGCCTGGGCATTCAGGTTAGAAGGTCAGAGTCCCACTGGGGCCAGGACAGCAGCTGCAAGGCAGGTAAGCAAACTTGGGGGCAGCAAGATAGGAAACCTCTATCTGATAACCTCTGTTTTCTCCATTAACTAGGGAACAGTCACCATTTGAGGTTGAAAGATGGGCTCGTGGGTTTCAAGACAGGAGCCAGTGTTAAACTGTGGGGAACAAGCTAATGAGAAAGCCAGAAATGCTGGGGCTGAAAACAGCCCCCCGGATAGACCCCCGGAGCACAGGGGATCCGCCCACAACCCCGGAGCACGCGGACGACAGGAATCCCCGCCCCCCACTCCAGAGCACACAGCAGGAACCCCCGCCCCACTAGCCCGTGGACGACATACTTGGTGACTTTGAAGATTCTCAGCAGCCGCAGCGCCCGCAGCACACTGATGCCGAAGGAGGTCCCTGGCTTGATGGCCGCCCAGACCACTTCGAAAATGCTCCCCACGATGACCTGCAACAGAGACGGGGCGGCCCAGGGCAGGGCTGTGGCCACGTCTCTCCGGAGGCATCGGCCCTGGCTCCCCTGTCCGAAGCTCAAGCCAGGTAAGTCAACGTGAGGCAGGGGCCTCACACAGAGCTCCTGCAGCCTCTGGGAGCCACAGACGGTGCCTGTCCTTCCCCCAGACGCACCAGGAGGGCACAGGACACAGAGCGGGTCTGGCCTGCAGGTTTCTCAGCAAATCTTGAAGGCTCCTTGTGCGTGCCTCCCCTGTGGTTTATCACAGCCAGGTGACCCCTCTGGGCCAGCAAACCGCTCAGACAGCCTTGACTGTTAGGCTGTGTCCACACAGACCAGCAGACTCAGCTTCCTTCTAACATCCCCTGTTTGGTCTTGTCCCCTCCAAGATGTTCCAGTTCATAACTGTATACTGTCTTCCCCCGAATATTAGGAGCCAGCAGGTGCCACCAAGGACAGACTGGGACTAGCCTGCCCTCTTGCTTCACCACGGGCCATCCCGATCACTGGCCACACTGGTGGACTGGGGCTTGTGGGCAAGAGGCTGCCCCCACTTCCGGCCACTCCCGGCATCAGGGTGTCTGGGGCACTCAAAAAGGGCAGAACAGTGGGGCTGGAGCACAGCGGACCCCTCGCCGACGGTGCCCGGCGGGGCTCCCTCCCTGGCACCGCGCCTGCTGGGCACACCACGGTCAGCGTGAGTGCTGTGTGCTCTTCATGTGCGTGGTTGACCCTTACCCCTGCTGACCTGGCCTCTGCAGCTGATGCGGAGAACTCCCCTGTGAACATCAGTCTCCTAAATCCCACTTTCCTGTGTGGCTCACTCATCACCCATTTCATACCAACTACAAACACGATCGGCTTGACATCCACATCCTCACCAAGCCTGACAAACAGTGACTGATCGGGGCAGTGGCCTCTGCGGGCTAACACTGGTCCACGCCCTGCGCGCCTGCTGTGCTGGCTGCACCAGCTCCAGGTCACCCCAGCGCACAGCCTCCCGCTGCCCGCCTCCCCAGCCTGGATACAGCACACCGCTCGGAGGACTTCAGACCTGCCCACAGCTGCCGCGCCGCTTTGCCCCTACAGAGCAGCAGATGGGAGGAGCTTGTCATGTCTGCCCTTGGCACGCCAACCATCACCACCAATTTTTCTCAGCATCACACATCCCCAGGGTTGAACGCTGCCATTTTCTAAATCTCCTTTCTTCCCATTGTCAGTCTCCCAATATATCTCCTATTTTACATTAATCCTCAAAATTTGCTCACATTGGTTTATAATTTAGGTGGCCTTTCAGATAGTCCCCAAGGGTCCCACTGCCTGGGGTTCACCCCCTTGTCCACCCCTGTCCCCTGGAAGGTAGCTTGGACCTAGTGAGCCACTGTAGCAAACAGAGCCCAACAAACATGGTGGGATGGCACCTCCGAGAGGAGTTACAGGAAGACCGGGGCTTTGCCTTGGTGCCCTCAGCCCTCTGAGGATGGGGGGCAGCCTGAGCAGGGGCCCACGTGACCAGCAGCCACCAGAGTGGGCCTGGAGAACGTCTTCCAGAGGTCTGTCAGCAGCCACGAGCACAAGCTTGGAAGGGGTTCTCAGAACCTCACGAGGGACCCAGTGAGCCACAGCCCGACGGCCAGCCCGCCAGAATGAGAGGAGAGACGCTGGCTGCTTTAAGGCACCAAACCCTGGGGGTAAACAGATACCCAGAAAGGGAAGTCAGCATCAACTCTGGAAGCAGGCGCACAGTGCTGCTGAACTAGAAAGCCCGAGGCGGGAGTGGCTTTGGAGTCAGGGAGCAGCTCAGAGCAGCGCGTGAGTGAGCGCCTCACCCACCCTGAGCACATTCCTTCAAGGGTTCCGGACTGAAGACTCCGAGGCAAGGTCTGCAGCAGGGCGAGGGGAGTTACGGGAGACTAGGAGGGGAGAGGCAGAGAGCCCATGGCGCCCACAGCCACGTGGACAGCAGGGGACGCGCCCCCGCGCTGGAGCTCTGGCCAGGATGCGTCCCCGCAGCGCGTGCTGCGGCCCCTGGCCCACCCAGCCAAGAGGAGCGGGGCTGAGGGAAGCACTGCTAGGTAAAGAGCGGCCACACGTGGCTAGTTTGGAAACTGCTCAGCCTCCCCAGAACAAATGAGGCCTCGTCTAGAGATGGTATGCCATTTGAGTCAGTGCTAATGAGGTGGATGAATCGAGAGCTTATTATACAGAATGAAGTAAGTCAGAAAGAGAGAGAAAAGTATGCTACATTAATACAAGCATAGATAGAATCTAGAGAGCTGGCACTGATGAGCCTATCCCAGGCAGCAGCGGCAAAGCAGACAGAGGGCGGACCTAAGGGCACTGTGTCATCCGCACGTCTGAGGCTGTTGGTTCCCCCGGCAAGCTTCGTTCCAGCCTCTGATTCAGCCAACCCAGCATTCTGCACGGTGTACTCTGCACACAGGGAGAAGGAAATGGCAACCCACTCCAGTATTCTTGCCTGGGAAATCCCACGGACAGAGGAGCCTGGTGGGCTACAGTCCATGGGTTGCAAGAGTCAGACATGACTTGGTGAGTAAACCACCACCCCTCTGCATATGCGTTAAACAAGCAGAGTAACAATATACAGCCTCGATGTACTCCGTTCCCAATTTTGAAACAGTCTATTTTTCCATGTCTGATTCTAACTGTTGCTTCTTGATCTGCATACAGATTTCTCAGGAGGCAGGTCAAGGGGTCTGATATTCCCATCTCTTTAAGAATTTTCCACAGTTTGTTGTGATCCACACAGCCAAAGGCTTTACCATAGTCAATGACCAACCTAGATAGCATATTATAAAGCAGAACCATTACTTTGCCAACAGAGGTCTGTCTAGTCAAAGCTATGGTTTTTCCAGTGGTCATGTATGGATGTGAGAGTTGGACCATAAGGAAAGCTGAGCGCTAAAGAATTGACGCTTTTGAACTGTGGTGTTGGAGAAGACTCTTGAGAGTCCCTTGGACTGCAAGGAGATCCAACCAGTCCATCCTAAAGGAGATCAGTCCTGAATATTCATTGGAAGGACTGATGCTGAAGCTGAAACTCCAATACTTTGGTCACCTGATGTGAAGAATCGACTCATAGGAAAAGACCCTGATGCTGGGAAAGACTGAAGGCAGGAGGAGAAGGGGAGGACAGAGGATGAGATGGCTGGGTGTCATCACCGACTCTATGGACATGAGTTTGAGTGAGCTCCAAGAATTGGTGAAGGGCAGGGAAGCCTGGGGTGCTCCAGTCCATGGGGTGGCAAAGAGCCAGACATGACTGAGCACCTGAACTGAACTGGGCTGATGGTCAATGAAGCAGATGTCTTTCTGACCCAGCGGATGTTGCCAATTTGACCTCTGGTTCCTCTGCCTGTTTTAAATTCAGCCAGTACATTTAGAAGTTCTTGGTTCACATACGGTTGAAGCCCAGCTTGAAGGATTTTGAGCATTATCTTGCCAGCATGTGGAATCACAGACGACAGAAAGTGAAGAGGAACTGAAGAGCCTTGTGATGAAAGTGAGAGAAAGGAGTGAAAAGCTGGCTTAAAGCTCAGCATCCAAAAGGCAGAGATCGTGGCATCCAGTCCCATCACTTCATGGCAGATAGATGGAGGAAAAACCGCAAACAGTGACGGACTTTCTCTTGGGCTCCAAAATCACTGCAGATGGTGCAAGTCAAAGTTGCTCAGTCGCGCTCAGCTCTTTGCAACCCCATGAACCATACAGTCCATGGAATTCTCCAGGCCAGAATATGGAGTGGGCAACGTTTCCCTTATTCAGGGGATCTTCCAAACCCAGGGCTCAAACCCAGGTTTTCCACATTGCAGGCAGATTCTTTACCAGCTGGGTCACAAGGGAAGCCCAAGAAAGCTGGAGTGAGTAGCTTATCCCTTCTCCAGCAGATCTTCCTAACCCAGGAATTGAATCAGGGTCTCCTGCATTGCAGATGGATTCTTTACTAACTGAGCGATCAGGGAAGTTCTGCAGATGGTGACTGCAGCCATTAAATTAAAAGACGCTTGCTCCCTGGAAGAAAAGCTATGACAAACCTAGACAGCACGTTAAAAAGCAGAGGCATCACTTGCCAACAAACCCAAAGCTATGGTTTTTCCAGTAGTCATGTATGGATGTGAGAGTTGAACCATAAAGAAGGCTGAGCTTTGAATAATTGATGCTTTTCAACTGTGGTGCTGGAGAATACTCTTGAGAGCCCCTTGTACAGCAAGGAGATCAAACCAGTCAATCCTAAAGGAAATCAACCCTGAATATTCACTGGAAGGACTGATGCTGAAGCTGAAGCTTTAATACTTTGGCCACCTGATGTGAAGAGCTGAATCGTTGCAAAAGATCCTGATTCTGGGAAAGATCAAGGGCAGAAGGGGGAAACAGAGGATGAGATGGTTGGATGTTATCATCAACTCAATGGACATGAGTTTGAGAAAACTCTGGGAGATAGTGAAGGACAGGGAAGCCTGGTGTGCTGGAGTCCATGGGGTCACAAAGAGTCGGACATGACGGAGTGACTGAACAACGCAAGGACATGGGGCAGGGTGGCGGAGGGGAGAGGATGTCCTGCACGGAGAGAGCAGAACAGCAACACATACATCCCCGTACGTAAGGCACAGCCAGTGGGGATTTGCTGTGTGACTCAGGGAACTCAGACTGGGGCTCTGTGACAACCAGGGGGGTGGGACAGGGTGGGAGGTGGGACGGAGATGCAAGAGGAAGGGGACACATGTACACTTACAGCTGATTCACGTTGGTGTGCGGAAGAAACAGACACAATATTGTAGAACAATTATCCTTCAATTAAAAATAAATAACCTTTTTAAACAGAGAGAGATGACGTGGTCTAAAAATGAAGCCAAGGGCACAGCAGCGCCAGGTGTGCGACACCCCAAAAGATGAGCGGTGGGCCTCGGAGCACATTCCGCGACTCTCTAGCCTTTCAAGGGGATATAAGGCGAGACTCCAAATGGGCCCCACGAGTCCTGTCCTCTCCGGGACGTGGAACGGTGTTGGCCTTGGCCATTTCAGCAGCAGCTCAGGCCAAGGAGGCTGATCTCTAAGAGCGCTGTAGGCACGGCTTCCGTCCAACAGGGGGAGACCTAGGAAGACACACCCCACTGCACGCTGAAAGGTTAGATGCGCAGAAGCACCACCAGCTAGGGCCAGAGTGCAGGGAACAGAATGGGGCTTATGGGTTCCCCGAATTCCACGAAATAGGAAGCAGGTCAAGAAACCTCAGCTAGAATGCTTACCACTTTTAAGGAAAGAAGACCAGGGGCTCCCAGACCTAAAACAAGGAAAGGGGACCAGGGGGCGCCCAGACCCAGAACTAGGAAAGGGGACCAGGGGGTGCCCAGGAATAGAGCTAGGAAAGGGGGCCAGGGGGTGCCCAGTAACAGGAGGGAAAGGGGACCAGGGGGCACCCAGGAATAGAGCTAGGAAAGGGGGCCAGGGGGCGCACAGGAATAGAGCTAGACAAGGGGGCCAGGGGGTGCCCAGACCCAGAACTAGGAAAAGGGGCCAGGGGGCGCCCAGACCCAGAACTAGGAAAGGGGACCAGGGGGCGCCCAGTAACAGGAGGGAAAGGGGACCAGGGGGCGCCCAGGAATAGAGCTAGGAAAGGAGGCCAGGGGGCGCCCAGACCCAGAACTAGGAAAAGGGGCCAGGGGGCACCCAGACCCAGAACTAGGAAAGGGGACCGGGGGGCGCCCAGTAACAGGAGGGAAAGGGGACCAGGGGGTGCCCAGGAATAGGAAGGAAAGGGGCAGGGCACAACTTTTGAAAGAATGGCATAGCTCATGGACACAACATAAACCAATTAGAATCAAATGGGACCAAGAAGTCAGACAAGACGAAGCCTTGATCTCAATCGGCAGGCGAAATGAACACCCAGAGGCGCATGACAGCCCCAAAGCACTGTCAGAAGGCCAAGGAGTGGGTGGTGGCCCAAACCCTGGAAACCTCCACTCCTTCCCCAAGTTGGAATAATTCTCCCACCCATTAGCATATAAAATTACTCAGCCTATAAAAACTAATCACACCACTTTTCGTGGGCACACTCACCCTGTGCGATGGCCCACACTGTCTGTAGAGTGTGTTTCTCTCTGAATCTGAACAAACCCACTTCTTACCTATCACTCTGTCTTTCACTGAATTCTTTCTGTGATGATACATCAAGAACCTGAGCTTCATTAGGTCCTGAAACCAGGTACTGTGGGTTTTGGTTGGGTTTGAGTCCAACACTTGGGTTCAAGTCCCCATCTGAGGTAAATGGTTTCAATCCCAGACCAAGAGCTAGGAAAGGGACAGGGGGCGCCCAGACCAAGAACTAGGAAAGAAGACTCAGAGGGCTCCCAGTCCAGGAAGCAGGAAAGGGGCCCCCGGGGACACTTGGACCTAAGACCTGATCGGGGATTTTCCCAATGTTTGCTGGACTCCAACCAGCCCTTCCGCATGTCCAGTGTCCCCATTCTGAACAGGAAGGTGTGGAACAGCTACCCCTGCCCACCCTCCACTGTATGCAGGGCATGGGGCTGGATGCCTTATCTCTTGCGTTTCGTGGCTTGAAGACCTAGAGAAACTGTGGAGCCTCAACCAGACCTGGGTCCAATTTGGATGATGAGATTCTGCCTCTGAGCTGATGCTGCAGTAGGGTGAGGCGGGGCGCGGGGAGTGCGGGTGAGCGTATCTTACGCAGGAAGAAGCTGGATCAGCAGACCGTGGCAGGCAGCCCGAGGACGGCCCGCACAGACCCCCGGATCCTGGTAACACTCTTCCCCATGAAAGGTGGGCTGGCCTGTTGACTCCCTCCTGACAGACACAGTAGCACCGCTGACAGCTCTTCCCCCTGCGACTGCCTTCTGCAGCCTCCGTCTGGCACTCGCGTCGTGAGTTACGGCGTGGTGAGGACACGCGAGCCGCTCACGGAGAGGCCGCGGCTCTGGGGGCACGGCTGGTCACCCGTCACAAGCCAGTCCTTTCAACAGTCTCTAGTGGGCCTGAGCGTAACCCTCCAGTCCTAATCAAGCTTCAGGCGAGCTGCACCCCTGGCTTCAGCTGGACTGTGACCTCGTGAGGGCCCCCAGGCCACAGGTACCCTGTCAAGCCACACCTGGACACCTGACCCTTAGGAACTGTGAGACAATAGATACTTGTTTTGAGCTGGTAAGTTCTGGAGTAATTGTTAGCTTATGTGCAAATTATTCCCTGTCCTGGGACCTAGCCGGTTCCCAGATGACCCTCACTCTGAAGGCTCCTCCCCGACTGGGTCCCCTCTGCCTACATTTGCCAAGCTTTCTCTTTTCCTTTGTAACCAAGAAGGAAAAAGAGCAGAAGCGCTGGCTTGCTCCCAACCGTCCACCCAGGTCACAGGTGCCGTGTCCCGAGAGCGCTGAGGCGGTCGTTGCCTTCCCCGCCCAAGCGCAGGCAGTGTGGCAGGTGTGCGGCCACCGCCCCGGGCTCCGGTGCGGACCGTCCTGCATACGAGCTGGGCAGCAGCTGGGCACAGTGTCCCCAGTCACTCACGTGTGAAGTGAGTCGTAAGGACCCGACACACTCACGGGCCGTGTCTGTCGGCTGCGCCACGTCGCGGAGAGGGAAAGGCAAACTCCATTTCAGGTTGAAGCTTCCCTTTGCCCAAGGTCCAGCCTCCCTGCCTGGCTACTGAGAAGGCTGCAGAAGGGCAAGGCCTCCCTGGGCTGAGGCCTGGCCGCTTCCCACTCAGGCCCTCCACCAGGTCAGAACTCTGCCGCACGCAGGCGTCAACAGTGCCCATCCTCGGGCTCTGGAGCCAGCACAGGGCAGCACCCTGCACAACTGCAGGGCCCAGGGAAGGGGCTTCTGCGCTTGTCCACGGTGAGCCTCAGAAGCACCTGCCTTCCAGGTCTCCCGCACTACAGAGGCTGCTGAAGGGACCCGGGACCACTGCTCCCCTCCGGCCTCCCAGGAAAATCGGGCACATGTGTCCAGGCCTGCCCAGGCCAGACCTGCAGGATGGGCTCAGGACCACAGCCTCCTTGAGCCTCCATGGGATAGCAGCAACACATTTAAAACATCGCCTACCAAGCACAGAGGAGGCCACAGAGGCTTGAGCTGACCTTGGGACCACAGACACGTCAGGACGGGAATGAGGCTGCCCCGTGGCCGACTCCCGCACCGGTAAGGACCGGGCCAGGACAGGCCTCCCCTGTCGGCAGGCTGCCTTTCCTACTGGGGGCATCAGTCCCCCAACCCAGGGACTGTGCTCCAGACCCCAGCTCACACTGGGTATGGCATCGTGGGGGCGGGCTGCGTGTGCTCTCAGGCCAGGACACGGTGGGCCCACCTGGACCCACAGCAGGCATCCCTGATGAGGAGGCTTACTCACCCCAAAATCGAAGCAGTTGAAGGACGACCGGAAGTAGCTCCTGGGCCCCAGGCCGTACATCTTCAGGGACATCTCTGTGAGGAAGAGACCCAGGAAAACAAACTCTGCAAAGTCTAGGAGAAGCCGGAGAAGAGGGGGGTTAGCTCGCGGCCTCCTCCCGCCTGGCTCAGTCCAGACCGGAGGACACCAGACCTCTGGGCCGATCCAGGGGGCAGCTTCCAGGCCTGGTCTGCGGCTCTGAGCTCCAGCCTCAGCCCAGGACAAAGCAGCGAGCAGAGAGGACGTGACGCAGAGAGGTGCTCCTTCCAGCTTGCAGGCGAGTGCCCAGGCTCCCAGGACCAGGTTCAGGAGTGAGCTCTGGGTCAAGGGCCCAAGTCTCCCAGGGGACTTAGGTGGTCAGGCAGGAGGCGCCCAATCCCCCGGAGATGCTGGACGGCCTTGGGCCCTCCCTTCTCCTTTCAGTGTCACTCCCTGACCCACACTCCGACTGCAACTGGAGTCCCTCTGCGAGGACCCTGGGCCAGAGCGCCAGTTTCTCTGCAAGGGCCTCCCTGACCCTCTTGGACTCACAGCACCATGTTTGGTTTTAACTCTGTTCACAGGCTCACCCCACTAAAGGCAAGCATCCTTACCACCTAACACCCCCAGACCCCCACAGTACGAGTCTCCCAGGAGGCACCCACACTTGCTAGGGGCCCTGGGGAGTCACACAGAGACCCCTGTGGGTGTGGTGCCTTCAACTTCCTGCAGGCTGGGCCCAGCAGGTGGCTGTGGTGAGCAGGGCCCGCTTCAGCCCAGGGATCCTGCCGCTGGTGGTGCTGACCCTGCTGCAGGGCTGAAGGGAGGCCACACTGGACCCGAGGGTCATCCTGGGAATTCAAGGCCCAGAGACACTACTCCAACCCAGCCTAAGGGGAGAACAAGCAGGGTCAGAGCAAGAAGAACAGTCCAGAAGCTGTCTGAGACCGCAGACTGCAGGAGACACAGCCAAGCTTAGCCCCTGACTGGCTGGCCAAACCAGGAATTCCAGGAATCAGAACAAGGTCGCTGTTTTTCATCCTCTGCCCAAAGCTGGAATCCATGCATCATTTCAGAGTGAGCCAAAGGCACTGTGGCCTCTGACCTGGGGCCAGGGAAGCAGAGCAGGAAGGGCAGAGCCCCCACAGGGGGTCAGGGGCACAGGGGTCCAGTCACCAGGCAGCCACCCGCCCGGCGGCCCCAGGGCCTCTGGCAGCCAGACTGGCTGGGGGACTGGCCCTCAAGAAGCTTCTGTTCAAACAGAAGGTGGAAGAGAGGGTCACGCACGTCCTGCCCTCCGTGCACACCTGAGACTGTTCTCCCCCAGGTGCTGCACAGACACACAGGCCTCCCCAGGCAGCTCTGCAGCAGCTGAGACCCCCAATGAGCAAAGACACCAGTTCCACTGCCCACTGGGCAGCGTGCCTCACAGAAGTGTGATGGTTCATACAGCCCAGGAAGGTCTCAGGTAGGCGACCCAGGTACATGGACAATCACCACCTGCCTGGCCTCTGAAGCCAGTCCAAACGCCAGCAGGGTACCCGAGCCGTGCCCAGGATGAGTAAGGCGATGGCACAGCAGCCCTCCTGGAGAAGCCATGTGACGGCTGTGCCCTGAGTCCAGCTTGGAACATGAGCCCCTCGGCCCCTGCACTCCAGGGCCTCACGAGGGGAGCTCAGGTCTTGGAAGCAGAGACCGCAGAGACAGGGCCCCTAGCTGCCCCACCCAGACCTTGGAGCTGAAGCTACCCAGTGGCCCGTCTTGCTCCCCTTTATTGGAACCAGCCCAGGAAGTGCTGAAAGGGAAGCTCTCCAAGAAAGGGGGCACCTGGAACACAGCCTCCACAACATGCCCACTACCCTCAGCTTCATATGCTCAGCCTCCCCTCAGAGGCCAAGAAAGGGCGTCCACATGTTCCCTCCTAAAGTACTCATTCAGCCTGCGGGCCCTTGCGCTGCCCTGAGCTGGCCCCAGAGACAGCTGACCCCTCCCTCCAGGAGGTCATGGGCTCAGGGAGCAGGCAACTACGCTATAGTGTCTGCGCTGTAACAGGAAGACAGCAACTGTGGGGACAGAGGGCCAGGGGAGAGGGTGGCCAGGTCCGTCCGGCCAGGCCCAGGGGTTCACGGCATGACAGCATCCACTCTCAGGCCCCCTTCACCATCTGGGCATCAGTCTCGGGGTCCTTAGTGCCTTGGGGGTGGTGCATTTGACAGGCGGACAGCGAGGTACATGGCCAGCCTCAGGCCAGGGCCCCATAGTGAGCTCTGATGAAGGGGGCTCTCCTAAAGGGAGCCCCCACTTCTGCCTCTGCCTCCTGCAAGGCCTGCCCTCCCGGGCTGGGTCAGCCCACCTCAGCTTCAGCCCAGCACTGAGCAGATGCCTCCAGACCCAGCAAAGGCCACCCTTCCCTCCAGCCATTTTCCCCGGGGGATGCTGATGAATGCAGGCGTTTCCAGGAAACCACAGAGAAGATGAGGCAGTGAGGGGGCAGATTTGCAGCCAGGGACGCCTGCGGCCCGGCCAGCACCTAGGCACTTCCAGCCTCATGCTCCTGACATCAGACACGCAACCAGGCCGTGCAGGCCCCCTCCAGCCCACTCACTGGGCAAATCTCCAGGAAACAGGAGCAACCGCAAGACAGACTGGGTACCACCGGCTTCTTGTAGGAAGAAAAGGCCTAGCTAGGAAGCCCCAGGGAGCAGCCACACCACTGCCCGAGTGAGGAGGAAGCCCTGTCTCCCCAGCCCCTGCCCAGCCCCCAAGGGTGGGATATCGCAGCCCGAGGACTCAAGGAGACATTGAATTCAGTCCCAAGCCAGGTCCCACACCAAACCGTGGGCCCAGGACACGTGAATCAGGGGCAGGGCACCCGGCTCAGTGCACACACTTTGGTTCCCTAGCCTGCCCTCCCCACCTGGGAGCCAGCCGGGGCCCCTCCTGCTTCTCCTCTCTCTGCCCTTTCCCATGCCAGCAATGGATTGCAATCGAAGTCTGGGAAAAGCCTGGAGCCAGCCCCCAACACAGCCCTCCCCACCCACATTTTCGGGTGCCCGGGGGGGCCATCCATCCAGAGCCCTAAAGAGCCCAGCAGCAGCAGCCCAGCCTCGCGGTCAGAGCTGCCCAGGCTCTGTGCGGCTGGCCTGCTGGGGGCCGGGACTGGGAGCCAGGAGGGTTCTCTGGAGGAAGGCTTTCCTGGGCGTCTAGGCGGCTGCACGCATACAGGGAGAGGGAGATGGAGGGAAGAGAGGGAGGCACGTGCGGAAGCCCAGAGCAGGCTGTCTCCAGATCAGCCACTAACACGAGTGGCTGACCCAGGGAAGGGGTGGGAGGGGCCCCTGACTGCAGGACAGAAAGCATTCATACAGCGTCTCTGGAGGGCTCGTGAGGCAAAACGAACAAGCAAGCCCTTTTGTTGCACATGCCCTGCAGCGCCATTGGGTGTGAAGGAACCTGGTCCCTGGGAAGGGGCCTCAGCTCTTCACGTCCTTGGAACTATAACCAGGGCCAGACAGGTCACGACCCAGAGCCCCTGCTGTGTCCTGAGGCTCATGGACACGTTTGCAATAATCCCTGGTCAAGGACACGTCCAGATCCAACCAACCAAGAAGAAAAACGGAAACAACTGGAAGAGCCCTGGGAGACCCCTGGGAACCAAGACTCTCCTCAGGGATCCAGGGCAGACGGACCCCTTAGCTCGAGGGTCGAAAGCCCGTAGGGCAGGAGACATCGTCCCGGTTCCCCAGACCCCTCACTAGTTTCCCACTACACCGACGGACGGGGTCTAACCAGACCAGCCCAGCCTCCTGGAACCTGGGCCCAGGCCTGGGCACATCAGGCCTCCAGCAGAGACCCCCGGGGCACTGTGGTCGGCACAGGGGTCCTACCCAGGGCACCCCAATGCCACAGGCTGCGGGCTGGAAGTGTTCCCGAGGAGGTGGGCCCCGGGAGGGCTGGGCCCAGCTACGTACACAGAGCCGTGGTGAGCCGCTGGGGCTGCTGGTAGTGCACGATGGCCACGCACAGCGTGTTCAGGGCCACCACGCACAGCACTGCCCAGTAGAAGCTCTGGGCCTTCACCAGGCGCCGGATGAAGAACCGGAACATCTTCTCCTTCCTGCGGAAGTATGACGAGCTCTCCGTCTTCCCGCTCTTGAGACTGGCTCGGGCGAAGGGGGACCCTGCAGGAACAGGGCCTCGCTGAGGGTGTGGGGGACCACTGGGCCCCAGGACACACTCTCCCTCCGCCAGTGTGAGCCCTGCAGACGCACCCTCCAGGACGTGTGTCCCCCACCCACAAGGACACTTGCTCTGGCCTGGCTCAAGGCACCAGCTTCCATCTCGGGTACCGTGTGCGTCAGATCCACTACCAACATTGGGCTAAAGGGCCCTGCGCCCCTGGAGTGGCTCCTGGCCACACCCCTGCTTCACAAACGAGGGAACCAAGTGCCGGGGCGGTCTTCCTAGCTGCAGGGCCCTGGCTGGGCAGGCCAGTGGTCCCCAGCGCCCCAGCTGCCTCACAGCAGGGCAGTCCCCATGCTCCCAGGGCACTCTGATTCCTGGCGTTACCTGGGGAGCCCTCCTGCTTCTGGCCCTTCCTCCCTCCATAGCTCCGGGGCCAAAAGCCACTGACCGCCTGCTTTTCTAGCAGTTGCCTTGGAACACAGCCTAGCTCCTTCATCTGTGTCTGGCCTGGCTGCAGACTCTGGCCCACAGAGCCCAGAAAGTCTGCCCAGGAAGCTGCTTCTCTGCCCCGACTCACCCGCCAGACCCAACTGCCCTCTCCCACTCCCATGCCCACAGCGCCTGCACTGCCCCCCAAGGGGAGTGCCTTCCCCCCGGCTCCTTCTCAGCTCCGAGGCCACCCTTCTCTAGGCTCCAGTAACAGGCCTCAGCGCCCCAACAATCACACCCTTGTGCCAACTGCACCGCGTGGGCTTCGCAGTCTGTTCTTTGCCCGAGCCCCAGATCAGACTGAGCTCTGGGGGGCAGGGCTCCCCTCTGCACCCCCAACCCCTGGTGCCATGTGACAACGGCATGAGCGGGCGTCATGGGTGCCTGGGGGCTCTGAGTGCCCCCAAGTGCTCAGACACAGGCGGCTCGGAACTCCTGGCCTAGCTGCAGCCCCTGGGGAAGAAGCACGGAGCATGCTACACAATGGTGGGCGTGTTTGCACAGGGGGGTGTGTGTGCAGACTCAAGAGCATTTTCAGGCTGGTGTCTTCTTGGATTCACTAAATGAAGATGGGCCGAGGCCTCTGGAGCAGCTACATCACACAGAGAGACACTGTGCACCAGACACAAGGCGGGTCCTGAGGAGCACCTGTCAGTCAGCCCTTGTCCGGGTGAGCAGGGCCCTAACGGGGAGTTCCCAGCACTCTAGAGGCCACACCCACACCCCATCCTCACCTGCGGAAGGCGCTGTTCCAGCACAGCCTCTGGCTGAGCCAGGACACACCCCCCAGTCCGTGACCTGACACCAGCCAATGCCGGGTCCTCGTGACTGGCTCATCCAACACGGCCTCTTGGCCAACCTTGCCAAGGGCTGCAAAATGCCAAGGCCACAGCCAGACACACCCACTCCCTCCTCCAACACAGCCATGGGGCAAAGAGGGAAGACAGGGACCCAGTACAGGCAAGGAGAGGCCTGCACACAGGCAGAGCCCGCACAGACCCACTGGGGACCCACACACTCAGGATCCCCAGACACTGCCGTTTAGAAACAGTCACACACATGTGCTGCCCAGCACACCCCAATGCTGACCACACCCCCAAAGACACACTCTGATTCACACAGGCGCACACCTGCGATCACACACAGGCCCACTCTGGGAAGGCAGGTCAAGAGAACATGTGACTCGAGAAAGCACTTTGTGCACACACGTGGCCGGTAGGACAAGCAACACACTCTCCAGGGAGACTCCCTGCTGGACAAGCCCCGTGAGGCCAGCTGGCTGCGCCCAAAGAGGGCCTCAGGGCTGCTGTCCTCTCACACCCCGGGACCGGGGGCCTCAGGGTGTCCCGGGCTGGGTCCCTGAGGACAGGCGGCGCTTCCCACGAGCAGCGCCTGTATGCTCACAGCAGCTCTGGCGAAAGGGGGGGTCTGCAGTAGAAGTGAAAATGTGTTACAGTCAGAATCCCTGCCTTGGGCGCAGACCTGCAACATCAGGGCTTCTAGGCTTTGTGCGTTTTCCAGGTTCCACTTAACCAGCATGTATTCTTCATGATAAAAAGGCTTTTTCCACAAAAAACACACATCTTCGAGCTGGGGGGCAGCTGAGAATGAGTGAACTATGACTGGCAGCAGAATCAAGCCCCCGTTAGGGTGGCGTGGGTGCCTGTGCACATGTGGGGTCTGTGCACTAACCCAGGCAGGGTCTCATTAGTCAACATAATGTCTGCGCCAGCCCCGCTGAGCACCATCCCTTCGACGACTGCCCTGAGCGGGGCACAGAAACACCGGGCAACCGTGACCTGCCCCTGCCCCCACCACCCTACCAGGGCACAGGCACAGATCACAGGTGACAGGCAGGCAGCGCAGGACGCCTTCCTGCTTAGCGGCTGCATGCCTTGGTGTGGGAGGCAGAAGTGACGTGGACTGGACGCCAGGCACGTGGCCATGCACCCTGTCCGCCCGACAGGCACATGGTTGGCACATCCTCGCAGCCGAAGAGTCCTCACTGGTAACAGATACGGGGTCTCACAGGGTTCTGGGGGTTAAGGAAAACCATGCAGGCTGGCCCATCGGGCCTCAACCAGCAGCCAGCATGGAGCTGCGGGGAACCCAGGAGGTGCCAGGCCCTGTACCCAGACCCGAGGGAAGCAGACCACCTGAGGCCCCGAGTGCAAGGAGCCCCGTGGGCTCTGCTGGGGACTTGGAGCAAAGTCTGCAGGGTCCCAGGTATGGCGCAGAGCCAGAGCAACCAAAATGAAGCCAAGAGAGGAAACGAGACTCCTCCCAAGTCATCCAGCAGATGAGAGGAAAGACGCTCACTCTAAAACGCAAACTAGGAGCCTGAAGATGCAGCAGAGCCATGTCTTAGGTAAACAGATACAGGAAATATAAGGAGAAAGAAATCAAAGGAAAAGGCTGAGAGACACAAAGGAGCAAAGGAAGCGGAGACACAAAGTAACGGGAATTCCAGGAGCAAAGAGAAAAAGGAAAGGAGGTTAAATACCTGAACAAATGGAAAAAAACATTCCTCGAGTAGGGAGACCTGAGCTGCAGGCCGAGAGGCCCCCTGGGCTTCAGACCCCAGGCAGAGGGCACTCCAGGAGGGGCCGTATCTGCAACCAGGACGCTAGGAACAGGGCAGTGACCCCCGCAGAATGAGAGAGAACAAGAGAGAACACAGCAGCAGAGGCTCTCTCGTCAGGAGAACCACAAAGGGCGCCTGAGCCTGTGCAGAAGCCAGTCACCCGCCTACACGCCGCCTAGCGGGCGCCAAGAGACAGCCGAGCCAAGACAGAGCGGAGCCCGCGGGCCCGGCGACCCCAGAGGAGACAGCACCCACGCGGCCGCTCGGTGGGAAGGCCGAGGCAGGCCCACGCCTGCCCGGGGCGACCAAGGGCCTGGTGACAGCGAGAACTAAATCCCCAGGACATCTCCCACCAGGAGTGGGGAACAAGGAGGGAAGCACTGCAGATGCTTACTGGGCTGAGGGTGGGGCAGAGAAACGCGAAATACAGCAACTCAGTTATGGAAACACTACATCTCGGTGGTAAAGAGGGTAGGAAAACACAAAGACAGTAAAGAAGATGTTTCTAATTCTGGGAGCAGGGATGGAAGGTCATCATTTGTGGAACAGAAGCAGGAAGAATCGGAAATTAGCAGAGGGGAGAGCATGATGAACAGCAACCTGGTCTAAGGGAAAAGCAGGAAAGATAGAGACCACAGTATCAAACACCGACACCAAATACCAAAGGAGGAGGGGAAGAAGTCACGGATGCCGACCCTTACAGTAAGCAGAGGCAGGCTGGACTCCCCCATTAGGAACAAAGACCACAAGGCTGGGTTAAAAAAAAAAAAAGCAAAACTCAGTTACATGTTGTTTGTAAGAAGAGCACTGAAAATACTTAATATCATAAAGAGTTGAAAATGAAAGGAAAAGCAAAGATACCAAGAATGCGAACTAAAACCCAAAAATAATGGCAGCAATGAAAAGTAAGACGTTTGCTGTCAGACAAGGGATTGTCCAGTGGAGGCAGTGAATGGACAAAGAAGGTTCTGTGTGATGATGGAACACACGACTCACACAGAAGAGGTAACAGCCATAGAAATATACAGCGGCCAAACGTGTAAACAGAAGCCACGAGAGATACACAAGGGAGCGTCACGAAAACGCAAACCAAAACCACGAGAGATACACAAGGGAGCGTCACGAAAACGCAAACCAAAACCACAAGAGATACACACGGGAGCGTCACGAAAACGCAGCTCAAGGCCACGAGACTTACCACCTCACATTTGTCAGGGTGGCTACTTCCAAAGAGACAGAAGACAATGTTGGTGAGAACATGGGAAACCTAGACCTTCATGCTCTGTTGATGGGAACGTAAATGGAGGGCCGCACTGTGGCTCCTCCACAGTGAAACTGAAACCACCTGATGGCCCAGCAAGCCGGCTGCTGGGGAGACCGCCTCTATCTCTGTCTCCCGATCTTGGGCTTCCCGGGTGGCAGCAGTGGTGAAGAATCCACCTGTCAACGCCGGGGACATACGAGGTGCGGATTCAATCCCTAGGTTGGGAAGATCCCCTGGAGGAGGGCAGACAACCCACTCCAGTGTTCTTGCCTGGAAAATCCCACGGACAGAGGAGCCTTGCAGGCTGCAGTCCACAGG
The DNA here is from genome assembly GCF_023091745.1 of Budorcas taxicolor. Classification (NCBI taxonomy): domain Eukaryota; kingdom Metazoa; phylum Chordata; class Mammalia; order Artiodactyla; family Bovidae; genus Budorcas; species Budorcas taxicolor. Next base: position 165,952,647 of record NC_068920.1, on the reverse strand, counting down.
GCCACACAGAGTCGGACACGGCTGAGCGTGCATCTGCATCTGCAGAAAGAAAGGGCTCCAGAGTAACTGGACCCCGAATCTTGAAGAGATCTGAGCTCTCCCATGTTACCTGCAGCACAATCCACAACAGGTAAGACATGGAAACAGCCCACTGCCCACCGACAGCTGAGTGGACAGAGAAAATGCGGTCTGTATGCACCACAGAACACTCTTCAGCCTAATAGAGAAGGGAACTCGGCAATATGTACCCACATGGAGGGGCCTTGAGGGTGCCATGCCAAGGGAAATGAGCTACATTCAGAAAGACAAACGCTTCGTGAATGACTGCACGCAGATGAGGGATCTAAACCAGTGAAATTCATTAAACCAGAGACAGGACAGTGGTGACCAGTGGGGCTGGAGGGCTGTGAACAGGACCAGGGTGCCAGTGAAGCGGGATGGACAGGTTCTGCAGACCTGCTGCCCAGCGCAGCACCTGTGGCCAACAGCAATCCACCACACACCTGAAATGTAAGAGGATGGGTCTCATGATGTGCTCCGATCACACACACACACACACACACACACACACAATTTTAAGAAAAAAATACAAAAGAAACTCATTAATAAAAAATGAAGTGGGAATGTTCTAAACACCTCTTTCAGAACTGAACAGATTTAGGAGATAAAACATAAAGACCTAAAGAACTGGAAAACACAATCAACAAACTTGACTTTGAGACACACTTACACCCTGATAACTCTCAAAAGTGGAGCGTACACAGAGCATGCTTCTGTCAATGAAACTTTCTAAAGTCAGTCATGAAGTTGGAATCTGAAAACTTCTAAATATAGAGATTTACTGGCCACATTTCCCAATCATTATCTGATAAAATTAGACATAATAAAAAGATGGTCAAAATATTGCTGCTTATAACTCAGAAGCACATTCCCAGATAAATTTTGCCTCAAGAGGAAAGTAAAAAAATTGTTGTCTGGAAACCAGTACAGAGGGGAATTCATAACAAAGCTCTGTGCAGAGGGAAACACGCAGCCTTAACTGCTTTCACTGTTAAAGAAGAAAGAAAAAAGAACAAGTTATACATTTTAAGAAATCAGAAAAATAATAATAGAATAAATCAAATAAAGTAGAAAGATAAACCTAATAATGACTAAAAATAACAATAATAAAAATGAAAACAAAAAAATAAGGAAATCTACAATCTGTTTATTTTAAATCATCATTAATACATACTAAGCTTACATGATCCTAATTAAGAAATTAGAAATCGAAGATAAATATACTGACAACCAGGAAAAAGCAAAACCAAACTTGACACAGTCTAGCTGGTCTCAGAGCTTTAAACGCCTTCTGCAGCCGGAATGCCAGCCCCTAACACACAGAGTGCCCAGCTGACACCCCACTGCATCTCCAACGTGCATCTCAAACTCAACACAAACTCGGAACCAAATTCTAGTCATTGTCCCCCAAAAGGCATGGGTTTCCAGTCCCACCCTCCTGGGCAGGGCTCCTCTGTGGACACTCCCTGCAGAGCTGTCCTTGATGTCTCTCTCTGCCTTATCTCCACGTCTGACTCATCAGAAATCCTGTGGGCTTGTCCTCAAGATAGATCTAGAATCCAAATGCTTAGTACCCCCACCCCCAGCACTGGGGTCCTCACAGCAGCCCTTGACCTGGTCCTGCCCTGCCCTCTCTGCATGGCGGGCAGTCTTCAGCACCCTCCTGCAGCCAGATGCCACCCTCCTCTGCAAACCACCACGGCTAGCAGAGTCCACACTGGGCTCCAGACCCCCCGGCGCTCTCGTTTCCTCCCCCGCTGCCCCAGCCCTCCACTCTGCTCCGACCACACTGGCCTCCTGGACTGCCTCCAGGTCCTCTCACCTGTCTGGGGAAGTTCTGTGTCCTGGTAAGTTCACCTGCTCATTTCTTCAGCTTTTTACTCAAAGGTGACCTTCTCAAGGCCTGTTGTAGCCACTCTATTTAAAACCCCTACATCCTCAGACCCTTTGAGCCCCCTCTTTCTCTACCTTTTTCCTTTTCACACCTAGCACTGGAATGGAAACTCCAAAGATGAAGGCTTCTGAATCTTGTTCAATGCTATAGCCCAATGCCTCAGGCACCTCCCAACACATCTGGGCACTTAGTATCTGTTGAGTGAATGGACCAGCAAAGAACTGAATGAAGGAGAGATGAGAACACAAGAGAACTCCACATGCAGTTCTATAGAAACAAGCTTGAAAGGCAACAAAATGGAATATTTCCGGACAAAATGCAACACTGGTCCATACTCTTTTCCCTGGTGGCCCAGACGGTAAAGAACCTGCCTGCAACGTGCAAGGCCGAGGCCCAGTCCCCGGGTTGGGAGGGTCCCCTTGAGAAAGGAGTGGTTACCCACTCCAGCATTCTTGCCTGGAGAATGCCATGGACAGAGGAGCCTGGCAGGCTACAGTCCATGGGGTCACAAAGAGTCAGACACGACTGAGCGACTAACACATTCTTTTCATTTCTTAGCTAGATGGGTTCACATTTTTATTTTACCTTTAAAGAAAATATAATTTAGGTGTCATTTAAACTATTCCAAGCTACAGGAAAAGATTTTTTACCTCTCTAATTCATTTTACAAAATCATAATAAAAACTTTTTTAAAAAACTTTAGGTAAAATTAGAATAGAGGGACCATTTAAATATTAACACTCACTATAAATTTGAAAAAAATTAAAATTCAGATCCACAATCTATATTGGTCTCCTGTTAACAAACACAAACAACCCAACAGAAAAGCGAACAGTACGTGAAAAGTCACCAACACCCAAATTCAAATGGGAAAGAAACACTTAAAAAGAGGTTCAAAATCACCAGTAGTGAGTGAAATGAGAATTAAAATTGCCAGAAAATACCACCTTATAATCATCAAATTCCCCTCAAACTGGGAAAAGTCAAGACTAGCTGCAACCTCCAGGCAGGACGAGAACAGAGGTGTTCCTGCACTGGGATGAATGTGTGGTCACAGACCCTCTGCACAGCGGGCAGCGGCCGCCCTGGGAGGTGCCAGCACAGCCTCCCTGCAGCAGCCCTGCTCCTGGGACCCAGCCCACGGGGGCGAAAGCTCTGCTGAGCAAGGACAGACGTTTAAGCAGCTGATCGCAGGGCAGCGGACAGCACGCCAGGGACGCTGTGAGCGCCGTACAGGAGTAGACCCTAATCAGACCAGCTGGTCAGGGCGGGCGCGTTCCAAAAGGCACCGACAGGGAAATTTTGTATGAAACTGTTCGGCCAAAAAAGGTCCCTCTAGTCAAGGCTATGGTTTTTCCAGTGGTCATGTATGGATGTGAGAGTTGGACTGTGAAGAAAGCTGAGCGCCGAAGAATTAATGCTTTTGAACTGTGGTGTTGGAGAAGACTCTTGAGAGTCCCTTGGACTGCAAGGAGATCCAACCAGTCCATTCTAAAGGAGATCAGTCCTGGGTGTTCACTGGAAGGACTGATGCTAAAGCTGAAACTCCAGTACTTTGGCCACCTCATGCAAAGAGCTGACTCATTGGAAAAGACTCTGATGCTGGGAGGGATTGGGGGCAGGAGGAGAAGGGGACGACAAAGGATGAGATGGCTGGATGGCATTGCCGACTCAATGGACGTGGGTTTGAGTAGGCTCTGGGAGTTGGTGATGGACAGGGAGGCCTGGTGTGCTGCAATTCATGGAGTCACAAAGAGTCAGACACGACTGAGCGACTGCACTGGACTGAACAGGAACTAGATGTCTGTAAAGTGAAAAAACCCCAGAAGTCCACAGCATGTGTGTGTGTGTGTGTGTGTGTCTGTGTGTGTGTGTGTGTGTGGTAAGGGGGGCTTCAGTTCAGTTCAGTTGAGTTCAGTCGCTCAATCGTGTCCGACTCTTTGTGACCCCATGAACCGCAGCACGCCAGGCCTCACTGTCCATCACCAACTCCCGGAGTCCACCCAAACCCATGTCCAGCAAGTCAGTGACGCCATCCAACCATCTCATCCTCTGTCATCCCCTTCTCCTCCTGCCTTCAGTCTTTCCCAGCATCAGGGTCTTTTCCAATGAATCAGTTCTTCACATCGGGTGGCCAAACTATTGGAGCTTCGGCTTCAGCATCAGTTCTTCCAATGAGTATTCAGTATTGATTTCCTTTAGGATGGACTGGTTGGATCTCCTTGCAGTCCAAGGAACTCTCAACAGTCTTCTCCAACACCACAGTTCAAAAGCATCAATTCTTCAGCACTCAGCTTTCTTCACAGTCCAACTCTCACATCCATACATGAGCACTGGAAAAAACATAGCCTTGACTAGACGGACCTTTGTTGGCAAAGGAATATCTCTGCTTTTTAGTATGCTGTCTAGGTTGGTCATAACTTTCCTTCCAAGGAGTAAGCGTCTTTTAATTTCATGGCTGCAATCACCATCTGCAGTGATTTTGGTGGTGGGGGGTGGGAGGGTGGTATGAGTGTTATCTGAGATGAGCATCTAGAAATGGGAAGGATAAACCCCAAACTACTGACATGGGCTTACTGAGGACAGAGAATGGGAAGTATAAATAGATAAACAAATACACAAATGACTTATTAGAGAGCTCAGTCTTCCAAATGTAACAATATAATGGGAAGCAGCTCATTCAACTCAAGTCCACTAGGGACCGCTGGAGATCAAGGAGGTGCAGTCTGGACCTGACTTGGTGCCTGTAATGCGAAGTGGTCATTGCCAAGTACACCCCCTCCCCATGCTGCCAAAGGTGGAGGCCCAGGGCCGGGTCCTCCTTTCCCACAGAATGCACAACCTCAGGGCATTCAATGGGAAAGGCCCAGGCACTTCAAGGTGCTAGGATTCTGGCACCAGGCTTAGAGGAAGGGGACTAAAAAGATGAAAGAACCAGGCTTCCCTTTCACTCTTTGAGAAGCAGGGGATGAGGCCAAGGCCTCAGAGGCAGCAGACCCAAGGAATATGGGAGACACACAGAGCTTACAAGAGAGATAAAAGAAACTTTCAGTCCCTACAGCAGCGACGCAC